>NW_025319078.1:0-274520 GCF_017639315.1 Drosophila ananassae | reverse complement strand
AATTATAACGTCTAGCCGAGAGCATGTACTTTTTTTCCGTCGTTTTTTTCGTCGAAATTTATAGTAAACAGCCACGTTTAGTTTTTTTTTTAAATTGTTGAGATAAGCTAATATCAAGCAACTAGTGACAGTGACACAAAGAATACATGGAAAACAATAAAAAAATAAAAAAGTTGATCGCGACGGTAGTGCTGTGAACTTTGAAAACCATAAACAAAAAACAATTTAAAGTTCGCGTGCTGGAATATTGCACCCTTCTTTCAATTCGTGGAGCATACGTACTTCAAAATAGTGAATATAATAGTGAATTATAACGTTGTATATAAATTTCAACAAAATATTGCCAATATAAAGAAACAATTGCCTGTGGCCAAAATTAATACGCATAAATTATTTCAAAATCACTTTCGCCCCCTACCTCTCGTTCTCGATATTGTAAATATTTGCTAATAAATTAGATCAAGTGCAGCCAAAAAATTATTTTATATTTGTGCATAAATAATTTGGTACAAACAAATAGATGCAGCGGTGAACTTATCGTTTTCGCCTCCCTACGTTATCCGCTGCTGTATGTATGCACGTATATGCATTTTTGGCGCCTTTGGTTCAACGGAACGCCAAGTGACGCGATACCCTACAATTTGGTTCGGTGTATTGTTTTCGGTATCACTGGCGAACAAATATTTAAAATCTGAGTCCCTCGACTATAGATTTATTCGACTATCAATTAATTAATTAATTATTTTCGTTGGTTAAAAATTAATAATTTATTTTTTATTATAAAAAATAAAAAATTATAATACGCAGAATTACTTTAAAATAAAAATTTAAATAAAAGTAATATTTATTAAATTAATTAATTATTATTGTTTTCGTTTTTTGTACCGGAATTGAAACTAAAATTTATTTAAATTTTTTTTTTTAAAAAAAAAAGCAAAAAAATATACATATACTAGCTGACCCGGACACGCGTTGCTGTGACTTCTTCACACATATGGTATTTGTAAAAAAATATAGTGATCTCCTTATTTGACTTTCTACTACCATAATCCTTTAGTACAATAAAATTATTTACGAACAAAGACGAAAATGTTGATGTTGGTATACAAATTCACTGGACTGAGATTCGAAGGGGTAGTACGTTGAACACAATTAATCAAAATGTTCTTACACTTCGTATTAAGCAGAAATCAATAGGTAAAAAATAAAAATTTTTTCAGATTTATTATTTTCATTTAAATTTATAACAAATACAGTATATTACATTTAATTTAACACCAATCGGTGCACAATGTTTTTGGTTAACCTGTCTGTTGAGCGATCAGAGTTTTGATAGCGACCGAATTAAAGACGAGATTCAATAGTTTATATTCAATTTATTGAGGTAATTCCGCACAATAAAACAAATAGCGGCCCGTCAATAACAACTCCCAAAATACAACAAAAAGAAGAACAGCTTTTTCCGCAGAAGCTCTTCCAAAGAGCGAGTGGACCTGCTGATTGGAGCCGGCTTATTCTTTGATCGGTTGTCGGCTGGCCAAATCCAGTTAGGTCACGGGCTCAACATTGCTCAGAACACTCGATTTGGCTGGGTGTTTTCTGGCCGCGGTGGACTACCTCGGGATGTGTCGGCGCTCTGTGGTAGGGAGGACAACCCACGAAATAACCTCTGCATTAATGTGACTGCTGCCCCTTCCAACATTGTTATTGAAGGCCCACCCTTCAATGGGGAGAGGATGTGGGCCAAGCAGCCACCAAAAAATGAATATAAAATAATTATAATATGCTAAGCTGCAGCTGTTGTTATCAGCATGTTTTGGTCTCTGTTTTGTCTCCCAGTTTCGCATGCGCTTTATTGTTATTTGTAGCGTATGCGCTTTGGGGAACTTTGGTTGAGCTTCTGCGCAAGCTCTTGGTTTTGCGTTTGTTGTGTTTGAGATTTAAACTATTCTATCTCTCAAGTTGGGTAGAACTGCACATGGTGTGCGAATTTTATTATAATCGGTTAAGTGGTTTAGGAGTCCATTGAAGACAAACATTGTGACACGAGATTTATATATATTAAGAATGAATGGCTTAGTCAACGGGCGATTTTGGCAGGCAAAAACGTTGATGTTGACGAAATTAACTTCCAGATACAACAGTTGTTACCAGGCGATCTAATGTCATTTAAACCAATCGATACTGTCGTTGATGAAAATGAATGTGTAAATTTTCCGATTGAATTTTTAAATTCATTAGATATTCCTGGAATGCCACCACATAATCTTCGATTAAAGATTGGTTCGCCTATTATTCTCCTCCATAATTTGAATCCACTTCAATTATGTAACGGTCATCAAAAAGATCACCGGAAACATTCTTGAAGCAACCATTTTGGCTGGGAAGTTTAAAGAAAAAGTGGTCCTGCTGCCACGTATTCCGATGATACCATCCGATTCTACCATACCCTTCAAAAGGCTACAGTTTCCAATTCGTTTAGCTTTCGCCATGTCTATAAATAAATCTCAAGGTCAAATAACGTCCATTTGTGGTTTAGATTTGAGAAATCCATGTTTTTCTCATGGGTAACTATATGTTACCCATATATGAAAAACATATATGTACCCTATATGTACCGTCGAATCTATTTGTGTTAGGTAAAGACAGTGTTGGGCTAAGCAGCCACCAGATAGGCTAATTAGAATATTGATAATTTGTTTATCTGCAGCGGGATTTAATCTTCTCTTTTGTCTCCCAGATTCGCATGCACTTTGTTGTCATTTTTGTAGCGCATGCGCTTTTGGGAGCTTTGGTAGAGCTTCTGCGCCAAAGCTGTTCTTCTTTTTGTTGTATTTTGGGAGTTGTTATTGACGGGCCGCTATTTGTTTTATTGTGCGGAATTAGCTCAATAAATTGAATATCAACTATTGAATCTCGTCTTTAATTCGGTCGCTATCAAAACTCTGATCGCTCAACAGACAGGTTAACCAAAAACATTGTGCACCGATTGGCGTTAAATTAAATGTAATATACTGTATTTGTTATAAATTTAAATAAAAATAATAAATCTGAAAAAATTTGCATTTTTTACCTATTGATTTCTGCTTAATACGAAGTGTAAGAACATTTTGATTAATTGTGTTCAACGTACTACCCCTTCGAATCTCAGTCCAGTGAATTTGTATACCAACATCAACATTTTCGTCTTTGTTCGTAAATAATTTCATTGTACTAAAGGATTATAGTAGTAGAAAGTCAAATAAGGAGATCACTATATTTTTTTACAAATACCATATGTGTGAAGAAGTCACAGCAACGCGTGTCCGGGTCAGCTAGTATATGTATATTTTTTTGCTTTTTTTTTTTAAATAATAAATTTAAATAAATTTTAGTTTCAATTCCGGTACAAAAAACGAAAACAATAATAATTAATTATTTTAATAAATATTACTTTTATTTAAATTTTTATTTTAAAGTAATTCTGCGTATTATAATTTTTTATTTTTTATAATAAAAAATAAATTATTAATTTTTAACCAACGAAAATAATTAATTAATTAATTGATAGTCGAATAAATCTATAGTCGAGGCACTCAGATTTTAAATATTTGTTCGCCAGTGATACCGAAAACAATACACCGAACCAAATTGTAGGGTATCGCGTCACTTGGCGTTCCGTTGAACCAAAGGCGCCAAAAATGCATATACGTGCATACATACAGCAGCGGATAACGTAGGGAGGCGAAAACGATAAGTTCACCGCTGCATCTATTTGTTTGTACCAAATTATTTATGCACAAATATAAAATAATTTTTTGGCTGCACTTGATCTAATTTATTAGCAAATATTTACAATATCGAGAACGAGGGGTAAGGGGCGAAAGTGATTTTGAAATAATTTATGCGTATTAATTTTGGACACAGGCAATTGTTTCTTTATATTGGCAATATTTTATTGAAATTTAAATACAACGTTATAATTCACTTTAGCTCTAATATTTTGAAGTACGTATGCCACCACGAATTGAAAGAAGGGTGCAATATTCCAGCACAAGACGAATATTAGTTTGTCTTTTCTCTACTTTCAATTTTTTGCACAAATACCTGCGGTTCTGAGTTCGGATCCTTTAATCCTGCGGCTACTTTTCTAGTACACACGATGCAAGTGCAGGGCATGGGGATGACGATGACTTCTTCAATAAAGACGCTGAATAAATCCAGTTGATAAATTAATGTTGTTTCGCGACGCGAACTTTAAATTGTTTTTTGTTTATAGTTTTCAAACTTCACAGCACTACCGTCGCGAGCAACTTTTTTATTTTTTTATTGTTTTCCATGTATTCTTTGTGACACTGTCACTAGTTGCTTTAATTTACAAATTATAATAAAAAAGTCCAACCGGGGGCGCCAAAATGTAAAATGAGATTAGTTTATCTCAACAATTAAAAAAAAAAAACTAAACGTGGCTGTTTACTATAAATTTCGACGGAAAAAACTTACCAAGTTTAAGGAAGAGATAAGCTTACTAAAATAGCGCAGATTGGTTACGCCCTCATTAACCATTAGGGGTTGATGCTGGTTGACTTCATGTTGACGGCCGATTGCGGAACTCTGCGCTGGATTTTAATGGACGTCATCCGATCATTCTTCCCAGAGACCATCCCAATGAAGTTGCCTCTGGCCAGGATACTGGAGCTGGACCCTGGGCGTGTAGCCATACTTAAGACAGCGGTTGAAACGACTAAGCGTGCGGTGTCAATGCTGTGTCCGCTGCCTATGGTTTTTACGTCGCGCCCCAGCGCCTGGATGAATCCTGATCCTGATATTAACTATACCGGGGTGTCCCTGTTTGGTTTCACTGTTGGGCTTGAGATCTCGAGCTGGCTACCTCTCGATTTACAGGATCACACCTGGTCTTAACGGTTGGGAATTGACAAGGTGTATTGATCTCTACTCCTTCGATGATTCGCGTACAGCCGCCGGACTTACCCACAGGGTGTCCTTGAGCCACGGATCGCAGATCCTTGCGCACTCGCTTTAAATCCCGCACTTGAGACTGTCGGACTTACCCACGGGGGGTCCTTCATCCTATACTCCTAATTCCTTTAAGGAAACTTTCTCGGTTCACTGTCAGACTTACCCACGGGGGTCTTTCACTCAACTATTCCAGCTTCCCTGGAAGACTCGGTCCCGATTTGCTCCAGGGTAGTTTCTGGAGGAGGTGCCACCCCAGGAAAACCTCGTTTGGCCGCCTCATGTAAGATGATTCCGCACTCCGCAAACCCCTTTGACGACCTGCGAGTTTGTTGGTTAGATTGAACCCTCAAATAAAAAAATTGAAATTGAGTGAAATTGAACCGTGAAATGGCTATTTATTATTAAAAAATATTAAAAGCTTAATAGAAAAATTTATTCATTTAATTTCTTGCCTCTGTGGTGAAGACTTAGGAACTATTAAGGCATTCCAAGTCACAGAGAGTAATTATGACAAAGCCCTCGCTAGTCTAAAAAGAGTCTATGATAACGAATGTCCCATCTTTGCGGATAAATCAATTGTGTTGGCACCTGTTGCCAAGACCTACTACCCTAGATACACGTTAGTAATTTGAACCAATATACATCAGCATGTCGCAATATACAACCCTTTAACCTATTGGCACACCTAGTAATAATTAGCAATAAGCATAAACAATATCCAACCTAATAACCCAGCACTAGTAGACGGCGCCAGAAGCAGAAATCAGCATTATCAGCGGGAGAGTGACCGACTGACCGAAGTAAGCAAAAACCAGCTAGCTAAGCCGAAATACATGTACAAGCAGTAAATGAACAAACAATCTGAGTCAGCAGACTCAGAGGTGGGTGACCCTGGCATTAACATTAGTTTTAGCACTTCCATAACATTGACCTTCCTTAGATGTAAGTAGGTATAATTTGGCATCTTATATAAGAATTGTTCTTCTGAAATAAAGATAGTTACGAAATCAAAGTGAATCGTCTCGTTACTCAGTGTTTGGACTGCGGCACTTAAAACAGACCTACTTCGAGTGATCCTGTGTAAAACGCTTCACAAGTTAGTACCCTAAAACAGATCTACTTCGAGTGGCTCCTGTGTAAACGGACCACAAGTAGAACTCCGCGGCATACCAGTCTAGTTCGAGTGTTGCTCCCATGAAACGGACCGCCAGTAGGACCGGCCGAAAGGGAATCACCCGAACCACCATACCACCGGTACTTAAGAACAAGCAGCCCAGGACCACAAGCACCCCACATCAACTCCAGCCTGATCACAGCAAGCTTCTGGTCAACCCGAGCAGTCCCTTGCAGAATCTAGGTAAATTTATTCAGACTATTTACGTTCTTTGACTACGACTCCGGGACCTACCGTTACTCCCGCGAGTTCAAGTTTGACGTAGTTGCCGCATAACGCTCTACGGACGAACAAATTGTTCAGCCTCCCGAAAATTTCCCAGCCGTTTGCGTCGTCGTTGAGGGGAAGACGGCACTAAAATGGCAAAAAATGGGAAGATGGCAAAAATGGGAAGAGTCACTGGCAAACTAAAGAAACTGGCAAACAAAATCAGAAGAAAACTGGGTTGGCCAACACCAAACCAGCTTGCAGTTATTGCAACGCTCAAGACCATTTTTTGGGCCAATGCAGTCCGTTCGCTCGCCTTGCTGTAATGCAAAGGTTTGAGTATTTTAAGTCAGCATCTCTCTGTTTAAATTGTCTGCGAAAAGGGCACTAGATGTCAAATCTGTGCAAAATCCCACCACATGAAGAAGCTATGGAAGGAAACCGTTACGGGATACCATGATCTCATCGACCTGGCCATAAAAAATGATGGACACACCGATGACAGATTTCCGGTTGTACTAGAAGAATACTTTTCGTTTCTGAGCGAAGAATCGCAATCGACTTCAGCATCAACACAAAAACCCCGCGATCGCGCCTTCGTTTGTAATACCATTAGTAGAAATTCCAAAGTTTGACGGAGACTACCGACATTGGCTACGATACTACGAAATTTTTACGATCCAAGAGCTTGACACCCCAGAACAAATGGTTCAGCGTATCAGCTGCGCAGCTACATGATACCGTGCTCCGATCGATCGCCACTCTCAACTGTGAGCCAATCTTGATACACATCATGGAGGAAAGATTGGATCCACACACGCTATCATCTTTAGAACTAACCATCAATGATCCAACCAATCGACAATCTCTGAAGGAGATGTTATAAAACCTTGAGCGTCGGGCAACCAGTCAAGTAACAATACAGAATCGATCCAGTTCATCCCGAGTGGTGTGTTCAGCCACAGTCCTGCTTACAGATAAGCCCACCGTTCTGTTACCAACCGCCCAAGTGGCAATACACCCGGACCCCCTCAGCAATGCAGCACACTCCTGGATTCTGGATCACAGATTAGCATAATCCCCAGAAGGATGGCTGACTCACTTGGACTACAATTGGAACCATCAACCCTGAACATCGCTGCAATGGGAGGAACAACTAAAAGATCACGAAATCTGAGTCAGCAGACTCAGAGATGGGTGACTCTGGCATTATCATTAGTTTTAGCCCATTCATAAACATTGACCTTTCTTAGATTTAATTATGTATAAATTAGCATCATATATACGAATTGTTCTTCTGAAATAAAGATAGTTGCGAATACAGAGTAGATCGGTTCGTTACTTAGTGTCAAGGTACGGCCTACTTCGAGTGATCCTGTGTAAAACACAAGGTTCACAAGTAGGACTCTCTTAAAGCTATTTACTTCGCGTGGCTCCAGTGTAAACGGACCATAAGTAGAACTTGCATCATCAAACCTACTTCGAGTGGCTCCTGTGAAAACGGACCACAATTAGAGCTTCATTATCTAATCTACTTAGAGTGTTACTCCCGTGAAACGGATCACAAGTAGAACCCGCGTTACCCACCTACTTCGAGTGTTTCTCCCGTGAAACGGACCACAAGTAGAAACCCCGTTACCCATCATACTTCGAGTTTTTCTCCCGTGAACCGGCCACAAGTAGTACCGGCCGATAAGGAATCAAGCAAACCCCGTACCATCTATACTTAAGGAGAACCTGATCACAGCAAGCGCCTGAGCAACCCCATCAGTGCCTTGCAAAATCCAGTTCCCTTTAGTCAGAAGCTTTATACGTTCTTTTGACTAGGACTCCGGGACCTACCATTATGCCCGCGAGTTCAAATTCGTCGTAGTGGTGGCCCAGGTACAATAGCTCTTCGTAGAAGAAGTGGCACTTGTCCGTGTTTTCCTTAATTTTGCCGCCTTCAGTCTACGGAATACTTCCTTCAAATTCGACATATGCTCCTCCCTTGTGCGTCCGATCACGTTGATGTCATCCTGCAAATGCGAGCGGAACCATATCCGGGCCTATGACCTGGTCTAAGGCCCTTTTGAACGTTGCCGAGGCTCAGTGCAAACCGAACGGCATCACCTTTCACTGGTTCAGACCTTTCCCTGGTACCGTAAAGGCCGTGTACTTTCTGCTCCCTTCCTCCAGTGGGATTTGCCAATAGCCATCTTTAAGGTCGATGCTGCTGAAAAATTTTGACTCCCGCAATTGTTTCAGTATGAAGTTTATCCGTGGCTTCGGGTACGCATCCTTTACTGATTGTGCGTTTATTTGTCGGAAGTACACGGCCAATCTAAATTGACCCGTTTTTTTGTTTACCATGACGATGGGTGAGCTGTAAGCGCTATTTGAAGGCTCGATACCAGCAGCTCGATTTCCAGCAGCTCGATTTCCAGCAGCTCTTCTACTTTTTCATGGATCTCCCCCTGTATTTTGGGGTTCTTTGGATAATATCTTTGCTTTATCGAGATGTCGTCCTTTATCGTGATCCTATGCTGCGATATGTTCGAACAACCCTTCTGGTTTGTGAAGGCCACTAGCTCCTCCTCGATTAACCTTTTGTCCCGCTTGCTCTCCCATTCCTCCGAGGATCCGGTTATAGCTAAGGACAGCCTATCCTCCTGGCATCCGCTCCATCTTTCTCTTCTCGGGATCGTGACTTGTTGGCCGGCGCAGTTTATTGTTGTGCCAAATTCTGCGAGGAAATCCCATCCAAGCACCGCGCTGTCTCCCATGCCTGGCAACACCAACAAATTCAAATTTGTTTTTGTTGCCAAAACTTACTTTTGTCTGGAATACCACTTGCGTCTCTGTGCGGTTCCCGCTGGCCAACTTAACCAGTCTCCTTGTTACTCTCCGCTCACCGGAGATTCCCGGGTTATTCGCTAGCTTTTCTGAAATGAAGCTAGGCTTTGCCCCGGTGTGTATCATGGCCTTCACTTCTGCACCTTCGACCTTAACGACCGCCGCCAAGTGCTGACCGAGCTTTCTGCAAACTTCGCTTAACTACTCCTTGCAAAGCGTTAATATCCAATTCTTTCTCCCCATCCTGAAGCTTCTAGACTCGAAAGCAATCATGTAGTTTTGGTGCCAGGTGCAACGAACTGTTTTTGTTAACTGGTGCTCGCAAAAATTGCCGCGGATAGCTCACAGATTTTGAGGGATCGATCCACTGAATTTATAGATTCGATGTGATTGCCCGATCCCAGAAATAACACAGGGTGCTTCGTTTTATAAATGTTCCCTTTATTTGGATAAAGTTACAAGGGTGAATCTCACCGGCTTCTTGGCTCAGCCGATCATCCGCTCGTCCTCCCGTCGTTTCCCGATCACCGATCCGGGTTGGTGCCAATACACACGCTCTTTCACATCTTGCGCCGAGCAGGACGTGTGGTCTTGGTGCCTGGCGCTGAGTCCGCTCACGGTTCCCTCCGTTTGGACTCACGTGCTCCAGTTGCGGGGCCTGTGCTTTGGCTGTTGTTGTCGTCGCTGCTCTCCTGACGTTGCTGCACTCCTGTCGTCGCTGCTCTCCAGAGGTCGCTGCACTCCTGTCGTCGCTGCTCTCCTGACGTCGCTGCACTCCTGTCGTCGCCGCCGCTCCTGTTGACGCTGCTGCTCCTGATGCTGATCCTGTCGCTGCTCCTGTCGCTGATCCTGTCGGTGATCCTGTCGCTGCTACTGTTGCTGGTTGTCACTGCTTCTCCTCTGTGGGCACCGTGGATCTTCGGTATCCTTGGTTCACTGGGAATGCCTTTTCGCCGTGGCCGACACCTAATCCGTGTTAGCAGACCGATAGGCTCACCTCCCAGGCATACGCCGGGCAGGATGCGCTTCTCGGTGCCTGGCAGCCGGATCAGTGCATGAGGGGCCTACCCACCCCACAGGACACGCCCCCGGTTGCGTTCGCCACTCGCTGTCTTAAGTATGGCTACACGCCCAGGGTCCAGCTCCAGTATCCTGGCCAGAGGCCACTTCATTGGGATGGTCTCTGGGAAGAATGATCGGATGACGTCCATTAAAATCCAGCGCAGAGTTCCGCAATCGCCCGTCAACATGAAGTCAACCAGCATCAACCCCTAATGGTTAATGAGGGCGGAACCAATCTGCGCTGTTTTAGTAAGTTTATCTCTTCCTTAAACTTGGTAAGTTTTTTCCGTCGAAATTTATAGTAAACAGCCACGTTTAGTTTTTTTTTTTAATTGTTGAGATAAACTAATCTCATTTTACATTTTGGCGCCCCCGGTTGGACTTTTTTATTATAATTTGTAAATTAAAGCAACTAGTGACAGTGTCACAAAGAATACATGGAAAACAATAAAAAAATAAAAAAGTTGCTCGCGACGGTAGTGCTGTGAAGTTTGAAAACTATAAACAAAAAACAATTTAAAGTTCGCGTCGCGAAACAACATTAATTTATCAACTGGATTTATTCAGCGTCTTTATTGAAGAAGTCATCGTCATCCCCATGCCCTGCACTTGCATCGTGTGTACTAGAAAAGTAGCCGCAGGATTAAAGGATCCGAACTCAGAACCGCCGGTATTTGTGCAAAAAATTGAAAGTAGAGAACAGACAAACTAATATTCGTCTTGTGCTGGAATATTGCACCCTTCTTTCAATTCGTGGTGGCATACTTCAAAATATTAGAGCTAAAGTGAATTATAACGTTGTATTTAAATTTCAATAAAATATTGCCAATATAAAGAAACAATTGCCTGTGGCCAAAGTTAATACGCATAAATTATTTCAAAATCACTTTCGCCCCCTACCCCTCGTTCTCGATATAGTAAATATTTGCTAATAAATTAGATAAAGTGCAGCCAAAAAATTATTTTATATTTGTGCATAAATAATTTGGTACAAACAAATAGATGCAGCGGTGAACTTATCGTTTTCGCCTCCCTACGTTATCCGCTGCTGTATGTATGCACGTATATGCATTTTATATGCACGTTGATATAATTCTACGTTATAATTCTATAACTTAAGCCTAGCGGCGAAGAGGGGCGAATTCACGGAACTGAGCTTTTATTTCGCCCCCGCTCCGCCCTATGCTAACTTAGACCAGACTTCAATTTGTTTTCGACTTCAGTATTTAATTATGCTACCAATTTAATTATGCTACTTGTTTCTTTCTAATCGCGTCTCTTCCATATAGGATTGCTCACAAAGAAAATGAAATGGCGTTATGTTCCTACTGCTTTTAACCCAGCCGTTCTACTGTGAAGAGGTTCTCTTCCCACTGAGCTATTAAACTCCCAGCTTCGATCCCAAGGCCCTCCATTTCTTCGTGGTTCCAAAGATGATTGGCCCATCGCCATCGTGCCAGGACCTTAGTGGCTTCGGCTCCACCCAGGGATATCGCCGCATTGTCAAAGACTGCCAAATCGTTTCCCGCCCTACAGAGAGTGTTCGCCTACATTTACTAATTTTGCCGGCGCATCCGTCACGAAGGGATTTCTGCCCAGGATTTCAAAGAAGGAACTCATCTGCTGTTGCGCGTCATCCAGCTTACCAAGTTTAAGGAAGAGATAAGCTTACTAAAATAGAGAAGAACCTGCCCTCTGGCCCTTGAGCACTAATTGCAAAAATCCGTACTCAATACTCCTCTGGTGAAAGATTAGAATCTACCCCCAATGAAGTGGCCTCTGGCCAGGATACTGGAGCTGGACCCTGGGCGTGCCATACTTAAGACAGCGGTTGGAAAGACTAAGCGTGCGGTGTCAATGCTGTGTCTGCTGCCTATGGTTTTTACGTCGCGCCCCAGCGCCTGGATGAATCCTGATCCTGATATTAACTATACCGGGGTGTCCCTGTTTGGTTTCACTGTTGGGCTTGAGATCTCGAGCTGGCTACCTCTCGATTTACAGGATCACACCTGGTCTTAACGGTTGGGAATTGACAAGGTGTATTGATCTCTACTCCTTCGATGATTCGCGTACAGCCGCCGGACTTACCCACAGGGTGTCCTTGAGCCACGGATCGCAGATCCTTGCGCACTCGCTTTAAATCCCGCACTTGAGACTGTCGGACTTACCCACGGGGGGTCCTTCATCCTATACTCCTAATTCCTTTAAGGAAACTTTCTCGGTTCACTGTCAGACTTACCCACGGGGGTCTTTCACTCAACTATTCCAGCTTCCCTGGAAGACTCGGTCCCGATTTGCTCCAGGGTAGTTTCTGGAGGAGGTGCCACCCCAGGAAAACCTCGTTTGGCCGCCTCATGTAAGATGATTCCGCACTCCGCACACCCCTTTGACGACCTGCGAGTTTGTTGGTTAGATTGAACCCTCAAATAAAAAAATTGAAATTGAGTGAAATTGAACCGTGAAATGGCTATTTATTATTAAAAAATATTAAAAGCTTAATAGAAAAATTTATTCATTTAATTTCTTGCCTCTGTGGTGAAGACTTAGGAACTATTAAGGCATTCCAAGTCACAGAGAGTAATTATCACAAAGCCCTCGCTAGTCTAAAAAGAGTCTATGATAACGAATGTCCCTTCTTTGCGGATCAAATAAATCAATTGTGTTGGCACCTGTTGCCAAGACCTTCTACCCTAGATACACGTTAGTAATTTGAACCAATATACATCAGCATGTCGCAATATAACACCTATTGGCACACCTAGTAATAATTAGCAATAAGCATAAACAATATCCAACCTAATAACCCAGCACTAGTAGACGGCGCCAGAAGCAGAAATCAGCATTATCAGCGGGAGAATGACCGACTGACCGAAGTAAGCAAAAACCAGCTAGCTAAGCCGAAATACATGTACAAGCAGTAAATGAACAAACAATCTGAGTCAGCAGACTCAGAGGTGGGTGACCCTGGCATTAACATTAGTTTTAGCACTTCCATAACATTGACCTTCCTTAGATGTAAGTAGGTATAATTTGGCATCTTATATAAGAATTGTTCTTCTGAAATAAAGATAGTTACGAAATCAAAGTGAATCGTCTCGTTACTCAGTGTTTGGACTGCGGCACTTAAAACAGACCTACTTCGATTGATCCTGTGTAAAACGCTTCACAAGTTAGTACCCTAAAACAGATCTACTTCGAGTGGCTCCTGTGTAAACGGACCACAAGTAGAACTCCGCGGCATACCAGTCTAGTTCGAGTGTTGCTCCCATGAAACGGACCGCCAGTAGGACCGGCCGAAAGGGAATCACCCGAACCACCATACCACCGGTACTTAAGAACAAGCAGCCCAGGACCACAAGCACCCCACATCAACTCCAGCCTGATCACAGCAAGCGTCTGGTCAACCCGAGCAGTCCCTTGCAGAATCCAGGTAAATTTATTCAGACTATTTACGTTCTTTGACTACGACTCCGGGACCTACCGTTACTCCCGCGAGTTCAAGTTTGACGTAGTTGCCGCATAACGCTCTACGGACAAACAAATTGTTCAGCCTCCCGAAAATTTCCCAGCCGTTTGCGTCGTCGTTGGGAAGACGGCACTAAAATGGCAAAAAATGGGAAGATGGCAAAAATGGGAAGAGTCACTGGCAAACTGAAGAAACTGGCAAACAAAATCAGAAGAAAACTGGGTTGGCCAACACCAAACCAGCTTGCAGTTATTGCAACGCTCAAGACCATTTTTTGGGCCAATGCAGTCCGTTCGCTCGCCTTGCTGTAATGCAAAGGTTTGAGTATTTTAAGTCAGCATCTCTCTGTTTAAATTGTCTGCGAAAAGGTCACTAGATGTCAAATCTGTGCAAAATCCCACCACATGAAGAAGCTATGGAAGGAAACCGTTACGGGATACCATGATCTCATCGACCTGGCCATAAAAAATGATGGACACACCGATGACAGATTTCCGGTTGTACGAGAAGAATACTTTTCGTTTCTGAGCGAAGAATCGCAATCGACTTCAGCATCAACACAAAAACCCCGCGATCGCGCCTTCGTTTGTAATACCATTAGTAGAAATTCCAAAGTTTGACGGAGACTACCGACATTGGCTACGATACTACGAAATTTTTACGATCCAAGAGCTTGACACCCCAGAACAAATGGTTC
This sequence comes from Drosophila ananassae, assembly GCF_017639315.1. Classification (NCBI taxonomy): domain Eukaryota; kingdom Metazoa; phylum Arthropoda; class Insecta; order Diptera; family Drosophilidae; genus Drosophila; species Drosophila ananassae. The sequence continues at coordinate 260,120 of NW_025319078.1, read as the reverse complement.
AGCGTATCAGCTGCGCAGCTACATGATACCGTGCTCCGATCGATCGCCACTCTCAACTGTGAGCCAATCTTGGTACACATCATGGAGGAAAGATTGGATCCACACACGCTATCATCTTTAGAACTAACCATCAATGATCCAACCAATCGACAATCTCTGAAGGAGATGTTATAAAACCTTGAGCGTCGGGCAACCAGTCAAGTAACAACCGTTCTGTTACCAACCGCCCAAGTGGCAATACACCCGGACCCCCTCAGCAATGCAGCACACTCCTGGATTCTGGATCACAGATTAGCATAATCCCCAGAAGGATGGCTGACTCACTTGGACTACAATTGGAACCATCAACCCTGAACATCGCTGCAATGGGAGGAACAACTAAAAGATCACGAAATCTGAGTCAGCAGACTCAGAGATGGGTGACTCTGGCATTATCATTAGTTTTAGCCCATTCATAAACATTCGCGTGGCTCCAGTGTAAACGGACCATAAGTAGAACTTGCATCATCAAACCTACTTCGAGTGGCTCCTGTGAAAACGGACCACAATTAGAGCTTCATTATCTAATCTACTTAGAGTGTTACTCCCGTGAAACGGATCACAAGTAGAACCCGCGTTACCCACCTACTTCGAGTGTTTCTCCCGTGAAACGGACCACAAGTAGAAACCCCGTTACCCATCATACTTCGAGTTTTTCTCCCGTGAACCGGCCACAAGTAGTACCGGCCGATAAGGAATCAAGCAAACCCCGTACCATCTATACTTAAGGAGAACCTGATCACAGCAAGCGCCTGAGCAACCCCATCAGTGCCTTGCAAAATCCAGTTCCCTTTAGTCAGAAGCTTTATACGTTCTTTTGACTAGGACTCCGGGACCTACCATTATGCCCGCGAGTTCAAATTCGTCGTAGTGGTGGCCCAGGTACAATAGCTCTTCGTAGAAGAAGTGGCACTTGTCCGTGTTTTCCTTAATTTTGCCGCCTTCAGTCTACGGAATACTTCCTTCAAATTCGACATATGCTCCTCCCTTGTGCGTCCGATCACGTTGATGTCATCCTGATATGCAAATGCGAGCGGAACCATATCCGGGCCTAAGACCAGGTCTAAGGCCCTTTTGAACGTTGCCGAGGCTCAGTGCAAACCGAACGGCATCACCTTTCACTGGTTCAGACCTTTCCCTGGTACCGTAAAGGCCGTGTACTTTCTGCTCCCTTCCTCCAGTGGGATTTGCCAATAGCCATCTTTAAGGTCGATGCTGCTGAAAAATTTTGCCTCCCGCAATTGTTTCAGTATGAAGTTTATCCGTGGCTTCGGGTACGCATCCTTTACTGATTGTGCGTTTATTTGTCGGAAGTACACGGCCAATCTAAATTGACCCGTTTTTTTGTTTACCATGACGATGGGTGAGCTGTAAGCGCTATTTGAAGGCTCGATACCAGCAGCTCGATTTCCAGCAGCTCTTCTACTTTTTCATGGATCTCCCCCTGTATTTTGGGGTTCTTTGGATAATATCTTTGCTTTATCGGGATGTCGTCCTTTATCGTGATCCTATGCTGCGATATGTTCGAACAACCCTTCTGGTTTGTGAACGCCACTAGGTTTGTGAACGCCACTAGCTCCTCCTCGATTAACCTTTTGTCCCGCTCGCTCTCCCATTCCTCCGAGGATCCGGTTATAGCTAAGGACAGCCTATCCTCCTGGCATCCGCTCCATCTTTCTCTTCTCGGGATCGTGACTTGTTGGCCGGCGCAGTTTATTGTTGTGCCAAATTCTGCGAGGAAATCCCATCCAAGCACCGCGCTGTCTCCCATGCCTGGCAACACCAACAAATTCAAATTTGTTTTTGTTGCCAAAACTTACTGTTGTCTGGAGTACCATTTGCGTCTCTGTGTGGCTCCCGCTGGCCAACTTAACCAGTCTCCTTGTTACTCTCCGCTCACCGGAGATTCCCGGGTTTTTCGCTAGCTTTTCGCAACAAATGCCGCGGATACCTCACAGATTTTGGGGGATCGATCCACTGAATTTAAAGATTCGATGTGATGGCCGATCCCAGAAATAACACAGGGTGCTTCGTTTTATAAATGTCCCCTTTATTTGGATAAAGTTACAAGGGTTAATCTCACCGGCTTCTTGGCTCAGCCGATCGACCGCTCGTCCTCCCGTCGTTTCCCGATCACCGATCCGGGTTGGTGCCAATACACACGCCCTTCCACAGCTTGCGCCCAGCAGGACGTGTGGTCTTGGTGCCTGGCGCTGCTCACGTGCTCCAGTTGCGGGGCCTGTGCTTTCGCTGTTGTTGTCGTCGCTGCTCTCCTGACGTCGCTGCACTCCTGTCGTCGCTGCTCCTGTTGACGCTGCTGCTCCTGATGCTGATCCTGTCGCTGCTCCTGTTGCTGATCCTGTCGGTGATCCTGTCGCTGCTACTGTTGCTGGTTGTCACCGCTTCTCCTCTGTGGCCACCGTGGATCTTCGGTATCCTTGGTTCACTGGGAATGCCTTTTCGCCGTGGCCGACACCTAATCCGTGTTAGCAGACCGATAGGCTCACCTCCCAGGCATACGCCGGACAGGATGCGCTTCTCGGTGCCTGGCAGCCGGATCAGTGCATGAGGGGCCTACCCACCCCACAGGACACGCCCCCGGTTGCGTTCGCCACTCGCCTCCAAAAACCTGCGTGCCTAAGCTCCGCATAATCTATGGCAGACCAGAGGGTTTGGTGTCGCGTCTCCTTTAACTCCAGGTGATACGCTGTGCGTACGCCCCAGCGCCTGGATCAGGATTCTATTGACTTTACTGGGGTGTCCCTGTTTGGTTCTACTGTTGGGCTTGAGTTTCCGAGGTGGCTACCCCTCGCTTTACAGGATCACACCTGGTCTTAACGGTCAGGAATCGACAAGGCGTACGCCAGGCCGATCCGTCGCAATCGCTATGGCCGTCGTGTTCGGGAATAACCCAACCCGACTTGATTAACCCTTGGGCTTCAGTTCCGCCGCGGATCCTTGATCCTTTTCCCACTTGCTCCTTGATTTCTACTCCTTCGATGTACTACTCCTATCTACTCCTACTCCTCCATGAGCCACGGATCACAGATCCTTGTGCACTCGCTTTAAATCCCGCACTTGAAACTGTCGGACTTACCCACGAGGGGTCCTTCAAACTTTCTCGCTTCAATGTCAGACGGGGGGTCTTTCACTCTTCCAGCTTCCCTAGAAGACTCGGTCCCGATTTGCTCCAGGGGCCCTCCTTATATAGCGCCTGAGGCGCCTGTTAAACCTTGCAAATCTCGCTTCCTGCCGTTAATCCTTCGATCCTCTGTTTCCGCCGTTAACTTTTTCCAATTCCCGCCGCATTTCTATTGGCGGGATCTTTGTTGCTCCCCCCCTTTTGCCCCACTTTAACCGGACTTTGTTTGGACATCCCCACGCTCCTCCCTTTGGGCATTCCAAATGCATTTCTGCACTTTCTAAACATAGCTGCGCTGTCATGGGCCGCTTCGTTCCCCGCCGTCCCCACTCTCTCATATGATATTCGAGCGTGGCCGCTGTGGCCCGCCCGGGACCGTTACGTTCCACGGTGATTCCTCTTGCTACTTCTTTCGTGTGCGGAGCCGTGCTAGCTTGCCTGTTCCCCCTCCCGCTGTTGCCCCTTTGCCACCTGCCTTGGCGTGTGGGAGATCTAATCTGCTCACCCGCTTTACTGATATTTATCGCGCATGCGTTTTAGGAAGCTGTTTTTAGAGCTGCTGCACTCTAGCTTATCTTGCATTTGTGTACGTCCCCCGCCTCGCCCCTTGCCAACGAAATGATAAAAAAAAATGCATTGTTCTGAGTTTCTATTGCTAAGCTTTGATTTTCTTGTATTTTTCTGTAATTTTGTCGCATTTTCTGAGGGGGTGGCTTGTGCTTCTCCTGTCCCCAATGCCCCTTTGTCGAATATCGCTTTCGGCATTCTTGGCTCTCTGCCTTGAATTGCGAAGCATGGTGGGTATCTAGCATTAATTCTGGCCAGTGCTCGTCCCATTTCCTTTGGTTATTGCCTGCAGACTGGGCGATCATCGTCTTAACTGTCCTGTTTGCCCTTTCCGTAGGGTTTTCCCGCGGCGTGTATGCTGCGGTAAACTGATGACAAACTCCGAGCTCCTCGAGAAATTTTTTGAAGCTCCTACTGGTAAACTGGACACTATTGTCTGTCACCATCACCTTTGGCACCCCGTATCTAGCGATGATCCTTTCGCGGATTGCCTTCTGCAACGTCTCCGTTGTGGCTTTCTGTCCATTTGGGAAACCGATTGATCATCACTAATAGCATGGTGTTTCCATGCTTGAACCTCCGCAACGGTCCCATGAAGTCCGCACATACCGTCGCCCACGGCTCCTCAGGGACCTGTGTCAGCATTTTCCCTGCGGCCTGCATCTGGCTCCGTTTATATCGCATGCACGTCTCGCATTTACTGACATAGTTACTTACGTCCCTTTGCATCCCTGGCCAGAAGTACCTTGCTGCTACTTTCACAATCGTTTTCCTTCCGCCTAGATATCCCTGTTGCCTGGATATCCCTGTTGAACATGTCGGTAAATCAGGCCTGCCTCCTCAACGAATTCCGGATATTTCTGTGGGTTTTCCTTTATCTTCTTCTTCAGTGAGCCTATCCAAATGCATTCTGTGTCTTCGATTGCTGTGGCACTCCTCAGCTTCTCCACTATCGGCTGGCAGGAAAGTGCATCCGCGACTACGTTCAGCTTGCCTTTCCTGTAGCTGATAACGTAATCGTACTGTTGCAATTCGAAGACCCATCTCGCGATCCTTCCAAGTGGGCTTTCAATATTGTTCAACCATTTCAGCGCCATGTGATCCGTGATCACGTCGAACTGGTACCCCTCCAGGTATAGTCTCATCTCCATATTATTGCCAGGCACTCTTTCTCCGTTGCCGAGTAATTCTTCTCCGCGCCTATTAGCGTTCGGCTGGCGTAAGCGACCACTCGTTTGCCCTCATCCGTGCCCTGCGTCAGCACTGCACCCACGCCGTAGTCGCTGGCATCTGTTTGCAGCAAAAACATCTTCGTGAAAGTCTGCTAAACTCGACTTTAACTTCTCAAACGCCTCTTGAGGTCTTGCCATCCACTCCCACTTTGTTCCCTTTCGTAGGAGATCGTTCAAAGTCCTTGCGACCCCAGCGAAATCAGGGACGAATCGCCGATACCACGACGCCATCCCCCTTCACGAACTGCCGTACCCCTTTCACGTTTGTCGGGGGTTCCAATTCCGCGATCGCTGCAACCTTTTCAGGATCCATACCAATTCCCTGACTTGTTATCCGGTGGCCCAGGTACAACAGCTCTTCCCTGAAGAAATGACACTTGTTCGTGTTTATTCTTAAGTTCGCCGCCTTCAGTCTTCGGAACACTTCCTTCAAATTTGCCATATGTTCCTCCTTCGTGCGTCCGATCACGATGATGTCATCCTGATCCTTTACAAAAGAACAGGCAGATCGGGTTAGATTGCCCAAAATGGAATCGGCGCCATCTTTCTAACTTAAAAATCACCAAAGTTGTGTCAACAGGCAGACGGATAGACGGACAGACGAACATGCTCATATCGACTCTTGAGGGGATCCTGATCAAGAATATACCTGCCAGCCCAGCGTGGTTCTGCGGAGGCTTGCCAATTGAACGCCTCTTCTCCTAAAGCCAACTCCTTGAACGCATATGCCCTTATGAACATTCTCATGTGCTTTATTACAGATTGAAAGTCCACCATATACCCTTTGAAAGGTTCCCCTCGTTGTGGCTTTCGCTGCCGAACCTGGTCCGCCAACTTCTCGGCATACGCCGGGCAGGAAACGCTTCCTTGGTGCCTCGCGGTCAGATCAGGGCACGAAGGGCCTTCCTACCCCATAGGACACACCCCCAGTTGCGTTCACCAAAACCCCGGAGTCTTCTTACTTGACCGGGGTGTCCTTGTTTGGTTTTATATACGATAAATAAATCAACCAGACTCTTCCGTTCCGGCTTCAATTCTGCCTCGGATCCGTGATCCTTTTCCCACATGCTCTTTGATTTATCCTTGTTCGATGACTCGCGTACAGCCGCCGGATCACAGATCGACTCACAGATCCTTGCGCACTCCCGCACCTGAGTCGGTCGGACTTACCCTCGGGGGGTCCTTCAAAGGAAACCTACTTCCTTAAAGGAAACTTTCCCTCTTGAATGTCAGACTTACCCACGGACGTCCTTCCCAAAACTCTTCCAGCTTTCCTAGAAGACTCGGTTACAATTCGCTCTAGTGGCACTCTTTAAATAGCGCCTGAGGCGCCCGTTAATCCATGACGATCTCGCTTCTTTCCGTTAATCTTTCATGCCTCATTTCTCGCCGTTAATGCTTTCCCGAAATCCACGCTGTATTTTTTCCTCTTCTTCCTAATATCTATATTTTTCGGGGTTCGCACTGCATACGTACAGCCCACCTTTCGTTCAACCGACCGAGGGACGTTCGGCTCAAATCGCGGGAAGAGATCCGAGATAGTTTAAGCAAAGAGTAAGGGAAACATATCACGAGCAAATAAAAGTCAGCCAGAGGCCCTTTTCCTTCTAAAAGGGTACTTTGAGAAACTGGCTGACCAGGTTCGGCAGCGGAAACAGCAACGAGGAGAACCGTTTAAAGTATACATGGTGGACCTTCAGACGCTAATGAAGCCTTTAGGAAAGTCCATGAAAGAAGGTCATTGAAAGGCTTGTGGAGAATTGCATGACGCCCATGAAAATGTGATTATGAAACTCCGGCTTTAGCCGTCACATTTATCCTACTTATTGAATTTGGTTATCGTGCCTTAAGGGCCGTAACAGAAGGGCCGGAAGGAGGAAGGAAGTCGAAGGCCACCAACGGCAGCAACCTACCGCCGACCCCCGCTACGGATATTCAACCAACTACCCCTGCCACGGAGGCACAGTCAGCCGGCAAAGACAATTAATAATTAATTAATTTATTAATTAATAATAATCTCTCTATATATATAAATGATTTGCTGTTCGTTAGACTCGCTAAAACGCGAGAACGGCTGAACGGATTTATCTTATCTTGGTCTTAAATTATTCGTGGAGGTCTAGGGAAGGTTTGAAAGGTGAGAAAAATTCGAATAATTGTCGGGAAAATCCTCAAACCGCATTTTTTTTATTTGGAGACTACAATAGTAGTTGGCTTTGGTACGTGATACATTGTTTGACAGCTAATCATTGTTCTCTGCTCAGTTAATTTTATGTGATAAACCAATATTGTGTTTACTGAAAAATTGTGAAAAAAATTGGAAAACACTTCTCAATTTTTTCACTTTGGTTAATTACAATTTACGATGCCGAGGAGAAGACGGCCTGATTTACGGTGCGAAGAACTACCTCACGTGCTAACCGCACTGATGACCAGAGACAGACAGATCAAGAAAATAGTCGTATTGCTATGTCAGAAATTCAGAATTACAGAAATGTAACAATTGTTTCCAGATGACATCATTTGGTGCTACACATATTATACAACACAATTTCGTGCCCACTTTTAAGGTATTATATAAAAATATTGTATTAAAATACATATATAGGAAATATTTAATGGCCAAATTTTGAAAAATCACAGATAAAAGGACAATTTTATCACTTACTGGGAACTCTGTTACCACTACCTGATGCAGATCATCAATTTTTACAAATTTATTTTATGGGCAATTCAGATGCGGAAATTAATAATCGTTGTGCTCACAATCCAACAGTGAAGAGAATCATTGTCCAACAATTACAAATGTTTCTTCATCAGAATAACCATTTAGTAAACATGATCAAAATAGCATTGGATCGGATGCCATTTGATAGCCATAATACTGGAAGACTGGCTGTGAAAAGACTGATGAATAACGTCATTGAGGCGACAATCATAGAAGGAAAATACAAAGGAAAGGATACCTTGATCCCGCGGATACCGATGATTCCAACGGACATACCATTCGATTTTAAACGCTTAAAATTTCCAGTACGTCTGGATTTTGCGATGACCATAAATAAATCGCAAGGACAATCGTTAGAAGTTTGTGGAATCAACTTGGAGTTTCCCTGCTTCGCGCATGGACAATTAGACGTCGCGTGTTCGCGCGTGGGAAAACCGTGTTCTTTGTTTATTTACGCAATACAAAACAAAACAAAAAATATGGCTTATGAGAAAGCTTTAAATTAATTAACAGACTGTATTTTAACAGTATGTGCCTGTGATTATCAAATTTAAATCTTTTAAATAGCCAGTATAGGAAAACTCGGTTTTGTAGGTAAGCAACATGATGTATCAAAAATAATAATAAAATTCATGTTTTACTCTTAACAGGGTGCTCTTTAATTTTTGGGATTGAAAATGATTAAAATGATAGCTCCGCGAAACTTAATTTTAGCTATCTTCAGTTCTTACTGTAACAGATAATATTTTTAAGTTTAAAAGAAGATTTTGAACGCAACAAAAATAAAAACAACAGCTGGCAGTACGAAGTCTGCCGGGTCAGCTAGTTATAGATAAAAATGAATTGCTGTTCGTTAGTCTCGATAAAATTCGAGAACGGCTGAACGGATTTATCTTATCTTGGTCTAGAATTATTCTTGGAGGTCTAGGGAAGGTTTTAAAGGTGAGAAAAATTCGAATATTGGCCGGGAAAATCCTCAATCCTCAAACAGCTTTTTTCTATTTCCTACACAAACGTTTTATAAATAAAATGGATATGCTGCCAAGCAGAAAAGGGCGAAGTTGCGTAAAATAAGTTACATATATTATAAATCTGAGTAGCGGCGGCGGGTTATCGGAAGTTCTGGTTTTGTTTACTTCTCCCCCGTTCGCATGCGCTTTGCTGGTATTTGTAGCGGATGCGCTTTGGGGAGCTTTTTTGTAGAGCTGCTGCACATTGCTGCATATTGCTAAATTCATATTGCTAAGCTTTGCCACTTGTAATTTTGTTATTGATTGGCCGACCCCGACGTGATTATCATCCCGTTCAATTATCGTGATCAGCATTAAAAGTGCCACTAAAACACCGTTGTTGGTTTTGTTGTCACAAAGTTGCATTCTAATTTAATTACACAATGGAATCTGGAGCTGAAGCTACTGCATCTGCTGCGTCAAGCCGTGAAAGGATGCTGCGGAGACGCGCAGAGGTTCAAGGATGCCTTCTCATCCAGATCATCTTTCAAAAGCTGGACCCTACCACAAAGGTGCCGTATGGAGACGACTCTCCGCATTTGTCAGCGAATCAAGCGGGCCGACGTAGGCCATTTAACAACCGATCCTGCATGCTCCTGAATGCTCCGCCTGCTTCGTGTGCCCTTGCGGCATCCTGGCACCCGCTGTGCCTTCCTGCCCACATTTCTCGCCTTGTCAGTTGAGGTCCGATGTCTTGCCCTCTGCTTTGTGTGCCTCAAGTCCGATCACTTAGCCCCCGGATGCTCATCCTCCCGCTGCCCAACTTGCAATCGCCGACATCATGCGCTATTGCATCCTTGCGAGCGTTTATCTATGCAGCGAATCCGGCCAATGTATCTGGGATTGCGACCTCTCAGGCTCCTCCTGCTAATGCTCTTGTTGCACAGGATCGCAGCGCTGAAATAGTGTTCTTGCCCACCGCCCACATTCTCGTCCGTGGCAGATCAGGAGCCTTTCTTCCTTGTCGAGCTTGACTCCGGCTCCCAAGTTCATCTCATCACATCACGGCTGGCCAGTCAACTTCAGCTTCATCGGTCCAAATGTTCTGTAGCAGTGACTGGCCTTGGAGACGCTGAGTTTACTACGGATGGAGCATCGTTTGCCTGAAGTCTCGTATTCCCTTTACATTGAGGCAATTGTGGCGTCTCACATCATAGAGCGTCAACCTGGCCTGAACTTAGATGTGTCCAATTGGAAAGTTCCCGCCAATGTGGTTCTAACTTCCACAGAACTCAGCGTGTGGATCTGCTGATTGGAGCAAGGCTGTTTTTTTATCTGCTCTCAGTCGGGCAAATCCAGCTAGGAGACAGTCTGCCTCTGTTGCAGAAGACACGTTTTGGATGGGTAGTTTCTGGAGGAGGTTGCACCCCGGGAAACCCCCGCCAATCAATCGGTATTGAGTAAGTCGGTGGCTGGACGATTAGGTGATGGCATACCATAATGATTAAGTGGTAAATTTGAAATAAGAACACATAAATCCTCGATCAAGACCAATGCTTCATTGTACATCTCTGGTGTATAATCTATATTTTGGCATCGATTTGTTTGTCCAATTCGATGCAAGATGTCTTCTGTCATTTTTATATTTTTCCCACAAACTTTGTGCTTGCGAGGAATAACATGTCGTCAAAATAAATGCAAACAACTTACGAATGTTATTCGGTGCCGATGTCAATGCAGCATCAGCAAGCGTTAAGGTATGATTTTATGGTACACCTGGCCTAGAATTTTGAATGTAGTTTTAAAATTACGTCCATCGGATGCACGATCGAAAATTTTGGTTGCCCCAAATGACGTCATTTGGAAGCAAGAATTAAATTTGCGTATCTTACGCAAAAATAATTTGGAATCATCTGAATGGCCAGTAAGAAGGGATAATAAAGGCTCCGGCGGAGCGGGTAGAGGTGACAGCACAACTTTGCCTGATGCGCAGCACATGCCGGCTGCTTTATTCCGAAATTTCAATGCCTGAAAATATTGACATACTTTATCCATTCCACCGATAGCTATTTTTGAATGCGTTGAGTAGTTAATATCTGGTGCATATTCAAAGGCAAGCCGAACGAATGTTGCACGTGTTAATGAGCGGCTGATCCGTTGCATTCGTAGATCTAGTACTCGTACTGCAGCTATGTTTCGTTCTCGTGCCGCTCTTATTCTCGTAATATTCTGTTGCAGACGTTCGTCACGGTGTTCTTGAGATTCTTGTGCACGACTTTCTGCAGTCCTGATTCTTTGAGATGCATTCATTGTTTCGATTTGTTGTGGTAATTGCTGAGCTCTTTCAACACGTTTGCGTCGTGAACCTCTGCTGCTCGCGTTGTTGAGGTTCGATTTTTTTGGTGGCATATTCACTGTATTATCTTCAATTTAATTTACACTTCAGTCTAAGTAACATATGACACCAAAAATTTAAAACTGTATTTCGTTCACTATTCACCGAGTCAGCTTTTCGGAGCTGCGAACGCCATCTGTTAGGATCACACGATATTTCGTTCACTATTCACAGAGTCAGCTTTTCGTTGTGCCTGTCAAATAATAACAGACAAATAATTAGCAATTAATTAAAATTGCGACTACAATTTGAGATTTAAACTATCCTATCTCTCAAGTTGGATCGAACTGCACATGGTGTGCGAATTATAATCGGTTAAGTGGTTTAGGAGTCCATTGAGGACAAACATTGTGACACGAGATTTATATATAAGATAAGACTAGCTGACCCGGACACACGTTGCTGTGAACCATATGTGTGAACAATATGGTATTTGTAAAAAAATATAGTCATCTCCTTATTTGACTTTCTACTACTATAATCCGATTCGAAGGGGTAGTACGTTGAACACAATTAATCAAAATGTTCTTACACTTCATATTAAGCAGAAATCAAAAGGTAAAAAATAAACATTTTTTAAGATTTATTATTTTTATTTAAATTTATAACAAATACAGTATATTACATTTAATTTAACACCAATCGGTGCACAATGTTTTTGGTTAACCTGTCTTTACCTAACACAAATAGATTCGACGGTTTCCCAACACGTGAACACGCAACATATAGTTGCCCATGAGAAAAACATGGATTTCTCAAATCTAAACCACAAATGGACATTGTTTGACCTTGAGATTTATTTATAGACATGGCGAAAGCTAAACGAATTGGAAACTGTAGCCTTTTGAAGGGTATGGTAGAATCGGATGGTATCATCGGAATACGTGGCAGCAGGACCACTTTTCCTTTAAACTTCCCACCCAAAATGGTTGCATCAAGAATGTTTCCGGTGATCTTTTTGATGACCAAACGTACCGTTACCTAATTGAGGTGGATTCAAATTACGGAGGAGAATAATAGGCGAACCAATCTTTAATCGAAGATTATGTGGTGGCATTCCAGGGATATCTAATGAATTTGAAAATTCAATCGGAAAATTTACACTTTCATTTTCATCAACAACAGTATCGATTGATTTAAATGACATCAGATCGCCAGGTAGCAACTGTTGTATCTGGAAGTTAATTTCGTCAACATCAACGTTTTTGGCTTCCAAAATCGCCCGTTGACTAAGCCATTCATGATTCAAATAATTTTTCTGTATATCCGGGGAAATATTGTGAATCAATTCATTTTTATTCTGAACAACAGTGCAAAAATTGTCGGGTAGCTTAATGCATTGCGTATTTGGTTGCAGTTCTATTTTACCGTTCCCAATATCTAGTAGTTGTTTTGAAAATATTTGTTCTGATGGATCATTTTGCAATTGTACTCGCATATTAATGGTCAATCGAAGTTGTTGGCACCTAGTGCCAAGACCTACTACCTAATCGTCTCGTTACTCAGTGTCTGGACCACGGCACTTAAAATCAACCTACTTCGAGTGATCCTGTGTAAAACGGTTCACAAGTAGAATCCGCGGCATACCTGTCTACTTTGAGTGTTGCTCCCGTGAAACGGACCGCCAGTAGACCCCGCGTTACCTAACTACTCCCGTGAAACGGACCACCAGCAGACCCCGCGCTATCTAACCTACTTCAAGTGTTGCTCCCGTGAAACGGACCGCCAGTAGGACCGGCCGATAAGGAATCAGCCGAACCACCATACCACCGGTACTTGAGGAAAACCACCCCAGGACTTCAAGCACATAAACTCATGCCTGATCACAGCAAGCGTCTGGCCAGCCCGGGCAGTCCCTTGCAGAATCCAGGTAAATTTAGTCAGGACTATTTACGGTTTTGACTACGACTCCGGGACCTACCGTTACTCCCGTGAGTTCAAGTTGCCGTAGTTGACGTAGTTGCCGCATAACGCTCTACGGACGAACATTTGGTGACCCCGACGTGATCCTTTAGGATCACAACTTGAACACAAACCTCAACGCAATTTAACTCAACGAAAAAAAAAAAAAAAAAAAAAGAGAGAGGAGAGATACATTGCAACAATGGGATCAGAATCAGACCCCGTAATCCAAATGCTCATTGATGAAAAAATTGAAAGCAACATAGCCATCCAAAGGCTTATAAGAAACTTCACTAAGGACTCCGCAGAGCATAAACTCAAGGGAGGATACTTCGAGGAGAAACTCAGACAGCTCACTCACTCATGGACCCAGTTTAAAAAAAATGATGCCAAGCTCCAGGAGCTAGCACTAAGTCCTGAGAATGAGTATTTCACAAAGGCCAAAGCGCTAGAAGAGCTTGTGAAAAAATATGAAGCAATATTTTCGGATGGAATCCCATCAGCGTCAGGCCCATCACAAAGGCCCCGGAAAACAGGCGAAAATCTCGAGCCAAAGGCACAATCATCACGAGGAAACGAAGGAGAAGACCTTCGATTAACATCATTAAAACGAAGACATGAAGGACGATTAGACGATATGGAAGACTTTCTGTGCAACCGCACCGAAGGACGGGAAGTGTCCACACACGTCAGACAACACATGAAGGAGCTATGGAAGGAAATCGTCACGGGATACCATGATCTCATCGACCTGGAACCAGCCATAAAAAATGATGGACACACCGATGACAGATTTCAGGTTGTACGAGCAGAATACTTTTCGTTTTTGAGCGAAGAATCGCAATCAACTTCAGCATCAACACAAAAACTCGCGATTGCACCTCCGTTTGTAATACCACCAGTAGAAATTCCAAAGTTTGACGGAGACTACCGGCATTGGCTACGATTCTACGAAATTTTTACGGAATGCATCCACGATCAAGACTACAGTGATGCCGGACAGACCAGTTACCAGGATGCATGGCAACGACTAAAGAATCGATACCACAATGAACGGCTGTTGATTATATCCGCGATTGGATCCACACACGCTGTCAGCTCTAGAACTAGCCGTCACCGATTCAACCAATCGACAATCTCTGAAGCAGATGTTAGAAAACCTTGAGCGTCAGGCAACCAGTCAAGTAACAATGCAGAAAAATACGTCGGCTGCTCCACTTCGATCCAGTTCATCACGATTGGTGTGTTCAGCCACAGCCCTGCTTACAGATAAGCCCACCGTTCTGTTACCAACCGCCCAAGTGGCAATACATGGCCCAGCCGGAACCCATCAGCAATGCCGCACACTCCTAGATTCTGGATCACAGATTAACATAATCACCAGAAGGATGGCTGACACACTTGGACTACAATTGGAGCCATCCAATTGACCCTGACTATCGCTGAACTGGGAGGAACAACTAAAAGATCACGAAATCTGAGTCAGCAGACTCAGAGATGGGTGACTCTGGCATTATCATTAGTTTTAGCCCATTCATAAACATTGACCTTTCTTAGATTTAATTATGTATAAATTAGCATCATATATACGAATTGTTCTTCTGAAATAAAGATAGTTGCGAATACAGAGTAGATCGGTTCGTTATTTAGTGTCAAGGTACGGCCTACTTCGAGTGATCCTGTGTAAAACACAAGGTTCACAAGTAGGACTCTCTTAAAGCTATTTACTTCGCGTGGCTCCAGTGTAAACGGACCATAAGTAGAACTTGCATCATCAAACCTACTTCGAGTGGCTCCTGTGAAAACGGACCACAATTAGAGCTTCATTATCTAATCTACTTAGAGTGTTACTCCCGTGAAACGGATCACAAGTAGAACCCGCGTTACCCACCTACTTCGAGTGTTTCTCCCGTGAAACGGACCACAAGTAGAAACCCCGTTACCCATCATACTTCGAGTTTTTCTCCCGTGAACCGGCCACAAGTAGTACCTTCAATTTAATTTACACTTCAGTCTAAGTAACATATGACACCAAAAATTTAAAACTGTATTTCGTTCACTATTCACCGAGTCAGCTTTTCGGAGCTGCGAACGCCATCTGTTAGGATCACACGATATTTCGTTCACTATTCACAGAGTCAGCTTTTCGGAGCTGCGAACGCCATCTGTTAGAATCATTTGGAGTTAACAAATAATTGTGCCTGTCAAATAATAACAGACAAATAATTAGCAATTAATTAAAATTGCGACTACAATTTGAGATTTAAACTATCCTATCTCTCAAGTTGGATCGAACTGCACATGGTGTGCGAATTATAATCGGTTAAGTGGTTTAGGAGTCCATTGAGGACAAACATTGTGACACGAGATTTATATATAAGATAAGACTAGCTGACCCGGACACACGTTGCTGTGAACCATATGTGTGAACAATATGGTATTTGTAAAAAAATATAGTCATCTCCTTATTTGACTTTCTACTACTATAATCCGATTCGAAGGGGTAGTACGTTGAACACAATTAATCAAAATGTTCTTACACTTCATATTAAGCAGAAATCAAAAGGTAAAAAATAAACATTTTTTAAGATTTATTATTTTTATTTAAATTTATAACAAATACAGTATATTACATTTAATTTAACACCAATCGGTGCACAATGTTTTTGGTTAACCTGTCTTTACCTAACACAAATAGATTCGACGGTTTCCCAACACGTGAACACGCAACATATAGTTGCCCATGAGAAAAACATGGATTTCTCAAATCTAAACCACAAATGGACATTGTTTGACCTTGAGATTTATTTATAGACATGGCGAAAGCTAAACGAATTGGAAACTGTAGCCTTTTGAAGGGTATGGTAGAATCGGATGGTATCATCGGAATACGTGGCAGCAGGACCACTTTTCCTTTAAACTTCCCACCCAAAATGGTTGCATCAAGAATGTTTCCGGTGATCTTTTTGATGACCAAACGTACCGTTACCTAATTGAGGTGGATTCAAATTACGGAGGAGAATAATAGGCGAACCAATCTTTAATCGAAGATTATGTGGTGGCATTCCAGGGATATCTAATGAATTTGAAAATTCAATCGGAAAATTTACACTTTCATTTTCATCAACAACAGTATCGATTGATTTAAATGACATCAGATCGCCTGGTAGCAACTGATGTATCTGGAAGTTAATTTCGTCAACATCAACGTTTTTGGCTTCCAAAATCGCCCGTTGACTAAGCCATTCATGATTCAAATAATTTTTCTGTATATCCGGGAAAATATTGTGAATCAATTCATTTTTATTCTGAACAACAGTGCAAAAATTGTCGGGTAGCTTAATGCATTGCGTATTTGGTTGCAGTTCTATTTTACCGTTCCCAATATCTAGTAGTTGTTTTGAAAATATTTGTTCTGATGGATCATTTTGCAATTGTACTCGCATATTAATGGTCAATCGAAGTTGTTGGCACCTAGTGCCAAGACCTACTACCTAATCGTCTCGTTACTCAGTGTCTGGACCACGGCACTTAAAATCAACCTACTTCGAGTGATCCTGTGTAAAACGGTTCACAAGAAGAATCCGCGGCATACCAGTCTACTTCGAGTGTTGCTCCCGTGAAACGGACCGCCAGTAGACCCCGCGTTACCTAACTACTCCCGTGAAACGGACCACCAGCAGACCCCGCGCTATCTAACCTACTTCAAGTGTTGCTCCCGTGAAACGGACCGCCAGTAGGACCGGCCGATAAGGAATCAGCCGAACCACCATACCACCGGTACTTGAGGAAAACCACCCCAGGACTTCAAGCACATAAACTCATGCCTGATCACAGCAAGCGTCTGGCCAGCCCGGGCAGTCCCTTGCAGAATCCAGGTAAATTTAGTCAGGACTATTTACGGTTTTGACTACGACTCCGGGACCTACCGTTACTCCCGTGAGTTCAAGTTTGACGTAGTTGCTGCATAACGCTCTACGGACGAACATTTGGTGACCCCGACGTGATCCTTTAGGATCACAACTTGAACACAAACCTCAACGCAATTTAACTCAACGAAAAAAAAAAAAAAAAAAAAGAGAGAGGAGAGATACATTGCAACAATGGGATCAGAATCAGACCCCGTAATCCAAATGCTCATTGATGAAAAAATTGAAAGCAACATAGCCATCCAAAGGCTTATAAGAAACTTCACTAAGGACTCCGCAGAGCATAAACTCAAGGGAGGATACTTCGAGGAGAAACTCAGACAGCTCACTCACTCATGGACCCAGTTTAAAAAAAATGATGCCAAGCTCCAGGAGCTAGCACTAAGTCCTGAGAATGAGTATTTCACAAAGGTCAAAGCGCTAGAAGAGCTTGTGAAAAAATATGAAGCAATATTTTCGGATGGAATCCCATCAGCGTCAGGCCCATCACAAAGGCCCCGGAAAACAGGCGAAAATCTCGAGCCAAAGGCACAATCATCACGAGGAAACGAAGGAGAAGATCTTCGATTAACATCATTAAAACGAAGACATGAAGGACGATTAGACGATATGGAAGACTTTCTGTGCAACCGCACCGAAGGACGGGAAGTGTCCACACACGTCAGACAACACATGAAGGAGCTATGGAAGGAAATCGTCACGGGATACCATGATCTCATCGACCTGGAACCAGCCATAAAAAATGATGGACACACCGATGACAGATTTCAGGTTGTACGAGCAGAATACTTTTCGTTTTTGAGCGAAGAATCGCAATCAACTTCAGCATCAACACAAAAACTCGCGATTGCACCTCCGTTTGTAATACCACCAGTAGAAATTCCAAAGTTTGACGGAGACTACCGGCATTGGCTACGATTCTACGAAATTTTTACGGAATGCATCCACGATCAAGACTACAGTGATGCCGGACAGACCAGTTACCAGGATGCATGGCAACGACTAAAGAATCGATACCACAATGAACGGCTGTTGATTATATCCGCGATTGGATCCACACACGCTGTCAGCTCTAGAACTAGCCGTCACCGATTCAACCAATCGACAATCTCTGAAGCAGATGTTAGAAAACCTTGAGCGTCAGGCAACCAGTCAAGTAACAATGCAGAAAAATACGTCGGCTGCTCCACTTCGATCCAGTTCATCACGATTGGTGTGTTCAGCCACAGCCCTGCTTACAGATAAGCCCACCGTTCTGTTACCAACCGCCCAAGTGGCAATACATGGCCCAGCCGGAACCCATCAGCAATGCCGCACACTCCTAGATTCTGGATCACAGATTAACATAATCACCAGAAGGATGGCTGACACACTTGGACTACAATTGGAGCCATCCAATTGATCCTGACTATCGCTGAACTGGGAGGAACAACTAAAAGATCACGAAATCTGAGTCAGCAGACTCAGAGATGGGTGACTCTGGCATTATCATTAGTTTTAGCCCATTCATAAACATTGACCTTTCTTAGATTTAATTATGTATGAATTAGCATCATATATACGAATTGTTCTTCTGAAATAAAGATAGTTGCGAATACAGAGTAGATCGGTTCGTTATTTAGTGTCAAGGTACGGCCTACTTCGAGTGATCCTGTGTAAAACACAAGGTTCACAAGTAGGACTCTCTTAAAGCTATTTACTTCGCGTGGCTCCAGTGTAAACGGACCATAAGTAGAACTTGCATCATCAAACCTACTTCGAGTGGCTCCTGTGAAAACGGACCACAATTAGAGCTTCATTATCTAATCTACTTAGAGTGTTACTCCCGTGAAACGGATCACAAGTAGAACCCGCGTTACCCACCTACTTCGAGTGTTTCTCCCGTGAAACGGACCACAAGTAGAAACCCCGTTACCCATCATACTTCGAGTTTTTCTCCCGTGAACCGGCCACAAGTAGTACCGGCCGATAAGGAATCAAGCAAACCCCGTACCATCTATACTTAAGGAGAACCTGATCACAGCAAGCGCCTGAGCAACCCCATCAGTGCCTTGCAAAATCCAGTTCCCTTTAGTCAGAAGCTTTATACGTTCTTTTGACTAGGACTCCGGGACCTACCATTATGCCCGCGAGTTCAAATTCGTCGTAGTGGTGGCCCAGGTACAATAGCTCTTCGTAGAAGAAGTGGCACTTGTCCGTGTTTTCCTTAATTTTGCCACCTTCAGTCTACGGAATACTTCCTTCAAATTCGACATATGCTCCTCCCTTGTGCGTCCGATCACGTTGATGTCATCCTGATATGCAAATGCGAGCGGAACCATATCCGGGCCTATGACCTGGTCTAAGGCCCTTTTGAACGTTGCCGAGGCTCAGTGCAAACCGAACGGCATCACCTTTCACTGGTTCAGACCTTTCCCTGGTACCGTAAAGGCCGTGTACTTTCTGCTCCCTTCCTCCAGTGGGATTTGCCAGGTCGATGCTGCTGAAAAATTTTGACTCCCGCAATTGTTTCAGTATGAAGTTTATCCGTGGCTTCGGGTACGCATCCTTTACTGATTGTGCGTTTATTTGTCGGAAGTACACGGCCAATCTAAATTGACCCGTTTTTTTGTTTACCATGACGATGGGTGAGCTGTAAGCGCTATTTGTAGGCTCGATACCAGCAGCTCGATTTCCAGCAGCTCGATTTCCAGCAGCTCTTCTACTTTTTCATGGATCTCCCCCTGTATTTTGGGGTTCTTTGGATAATATCTTTGCTTTATCGGGATGTCGTCCTTTATCGTGATCCTATGCTGCGATATGTTCGAACAACCCTTCTGGTTTGTGAACGCCACTAGCTCCTCCTCGATTAACCTTTTGTCCCGCTCGCTCTCCCATTCCTCCGAGGATCCGGTTATAGCTAAGGACAGCCTATCCTCCTGGCATCCGCTCCATCTTTCTCTTCTCGGGATCGTGACTTGTCGGCCGGCGCAGTTTATTGTTGTGCCAAATTCTGCGAGGAAATCCCATCCAAGCACCGCGCTGTCTCCCATGCCTGGCAACACCAACAAATTCAAATTTGTTTTTGTTGCCAAAACTTACTGTTGTCTGGAGTACTACTTGCGTCTCTGTGCGGTTCCCGCTGGCCAACTTAACCAGTCTCCTTGTTACTCTCCGCTCACCGGAGATTCCCGGGTTATTCGCTAGCTTTTCTGAAATGAAGCTAGGCTTTGCCCCGGTGTGTATCATGGCCTTCACTTCTGCACCTTCGACCTTAACGACCGCCGCCAAGTGCTGACCGAGCTTTCTGCAAACTTCGCTTAACTACTCCTTGCAAAGCGTTAATATCCAATTCTTTCTCCCCATCCTGAAGCTTCTAGACTCGAAAGCAATCATGTAGTTTTGGTGCCAGGTGCAACGTTTTTGTTAACTGGTGCTCGCAAAAATTGCCGCGGATAGCTCACAGATTTTGAGGGATCAATCCACTGAATTTATAGATTCGATGTGATTGCCCGATCCCAGAAATAACACAGGGTGCATCGTTTTATAAATGTTCCCTTTATTTGGATAAAGTTACAAGGGTGAATCTCACCGGCTTCTTGGCTCAGCCGATCATCCGCTCGTCCTCCCGTCGTTTCCCGATCACCGATCCGGGTTGGTGCCAATACACACGCCCTTTCACATCTTGCGCCGAGCAGGACGTGTGGTCTTGGTGCCTGGCGCTGAATCCGCTCACGGTTCCCTCCGTTTGGACTCACGTGCTCCAGTTGCGGGGCCTGTGCTTTGGCTGTTGTTGTCGTCGCTGCTCTCCTGACGTTGCTGCACTCCTGTCGTCGCTGCTCTCCAGAGGTCGCTGCACTCCTGTCGTCGCTGCTCTCCTGACGTCGCTGCACTCCTGTCGTCGCCGCCGCTCCTGTTGACGCTGCTGCTCCTGATGCTGATCCTGTCGCTGCTCCTGTCGCTGATCCTGTCGGTGATCCTGTCGCTGCTACTGTTGCTGGTTGTCACTGCTTCTCCTCTGTGGGCACCGTGGATCTTCGGTATCCTTGGTTCACTGGGAATGCCTTTTCGCCGTGGCCGACACCTAATCCGTGTTAGCAGACCGATAGGCTCACCTCCCAGGCATACGCCGGGCAGGATGCGCTTCTCGGTGCCTGGCAGCCGGATCAGTGCATGAGGGGCCTACCCACCCCACAGGACACGCCCCCGGTTGCGTTCGCCACTCGCCTCCAAAAACCTGCGTGCCTAAGCTCCGCATAATCTATGGCAGACCAGAGGGTTTGGTGTCGCGTCTCCTTTAACTCCAGGTGATACGCTGTGCGTACGCCCCAGCGCCTGGATCAGGATTCTATTGACTTTACTGGGGTGTCCCTGTTTGGTTCTACTGTTGGGCTTGAGTTTCCGAGGTGGCTACCCCTCGCTTTACAGGATCACACCTGGTCTTAACGGTCAGGAATCGACAAGGCGTACGCCAGGCCGATCCGTCGCAATCGCTATGGCCCCAGGATACCTGTCGTGTTCGGGAATAACCCAACCCGACTTGATTAACCCTTGGGCTTCAGTTCCGCCGCGGATCCTTGATCCTTTTCCCACTTGCTCCTTGATTTCTACTCCTTCGATGTACTACTCCTACTCCTCCATGAGCCACGGATCACAGATCCTTGCGCACTCGCTTTAAATCCCGCACTTGAAACTGTCGGACTTACCCACGAGGGGTCCTTCAAACTTTCTCGCTTCAATGTCAGACGGGGGGTCTTTTACTCAACTCTTCCAGCTTCCCTAGAAGACTCGGTCCCGATTTGCTCCAGGGGCCCTCCTTATATAGCGCCTGAGGCGCCTGTTAAACCTTGCAAATCTCGCTTCCTGCCGTTAATCCTTCGTTCCTCTGTTTCCGCCGTTAACTTTTTCCAATTCCCGCCGCATTTCTATTGGCGGGATCTTTGTTGCTCCCCCCCTTTTGCCCCACTTTAACCGGACTTTGTTTGGACATCCCCGCGCTCCTCCCTTTGGGCATTCCAAATGCATTTCTGCACTTTCTAAACATAGCTGCGCTGTCATGGGCCGCTTCGTTCCCCGCCGTCCCCACTCTCTCATATGATATTCGAGCGTGGCCGCTGTGGCCCGCCCGGGACCGTTACGTTCCACGGTGATTCCTCTTGCTACTTCTTTCGTGTGCGGAGCCGTGCTAGCTTGCCTGTTCCCCCTCCCGCTGTTGCCCCTTTGCCACCTGCCTTGGCGTGTGGGAGATCTAATCTGCTCACCCGCTTTACTGATATTTATCGCGCATGCGATTTAGGAAGCTGTTTTTAGAGCTGCTGCACTCTAGCTTATCTTGCATTTGTGTACGTCCCCCGCCTCGCCCCTTGCCAACGAAATGATAAAAAAAATGCATTGTTCTGAGTTTCTATTGCTAAGCTTTGATTTTCTTGTATTTTTCTGTAATTTTGTCGCATTTTCTGAGGGGGTGGCTTGTGCTTCTCCTGTCCCCAATGCCCCTTTGTCGAATATCGCTTTCGGCATTCTTGGCTCTCTGCCTTGAATTGCGAAGCATGGTGGGTATCTAGCATTAATTCTGGCCAGTGCTCGTCCCATTTCCTTTGGTTATTGCCTGCAGACTGGGCGATCATCGTCTTAACTGTCCTGTTTGCCCTTTCCGTAGGGTTTTCCCGCGGCGTGTATGCTGCGGTAAACTGATGACAAACTCCGAGCTCCTCGAGAAATTTTTTGAAGCTCCTACTGGTAAACTGGACACTATTGTCTGTCACCATCACCTTTGGCACCCCGTATCTAGCGATGATCCTTTCGCGGATTGCCTTCTGCAACGTCTCCGTTGTGGCTTTCTGTCCATTTGGAAAACCGATTGATCATCACTAATAGCATGGTGTTTCAATGCTTGGTCCCATGAAGTCCGCACATACCGTCGCCCACGGCTCCTCAGGGACCTGTGTCAGCATTTTCCCTGCGGCCTGCATCTGGCTCCGTTTATATCGCATGCACGTCTCGCATTTACTGACATAGTTACTTACGTCCCTTTGCATCCCTGGCCAGAAGTACCTTGCTGCTACTTTCACAATCGTTTTCCTTCCGCCTAGATATCCCTGTTGCCTGGATATCCCTGTTGAACATGTCGGTAAATCAGGCCTGCCTCCTCAACGAATTCCGGATATTTCTGTGGGTTTTCCTTTATCTTCTTCTTCAGTGACCCTATCCAAATGCATTCTGTGTCTTCGATTGCTGTGGCACTCCTCAGCTTCTCCACTATCGGCTGGCGGGAAAGTGCATCCGCGACTACGTTCAGCTTGCCTTTCCTGTAGCTGATAACGTAATCGTACTGTTGCAATTCGAAGACCCATCTCGCGATCCTTCCAAGTGGGCTTTCAATATTGTTCAACCATTTCAGCGCCATGTGATCCGTGATCACGTCGAACTGGTACCCCTCCAGGTATAGTCTCATCTGCCGAATTGCCCATATTATTGCCAGGCACTCTTTCTCCGTTGCCGAGTAATTCTTCTCCGCGCCTATTAGCGTTCGGCTGGCGTAAGCGACCACTCGTTTGCCCTCATCCGTGCCCTGCGTCAGCACTGCACCCACGCCGTAGTCGCTGGCATCTGTTTGCAGCAAAAACATCTTCGTGAAAGTCTGCTAAACTCGACTTTAACTTCTCAAACGCCTCTTGAGGTCTTGCCATCCACTCCCACTTTGTTCCCTTTCGTAGGAGATCGTTCAAAGTCCTTGCGACCCCAGCGAAATCAGGGACGAATCGCCGATACCACGACGCCATCCCCCTTCACGAACTGCCGTACCCCTTTCACGTTTGTCGGGGGTTCCAATTCCGCGATCGCTGCAACCTTTTCAGGATCCATACCAATTCCCTGAAGAAATGACACTTGTTCGTGTTTATTCTTAAGTTCGCCGCCTTCAGTCTTCGGAACACTTCCTTCAAATTTGCCATATGTTCCTCCTTCGTGCGTCCGATCACGATGATGTCATCCTGATCCTTTACAAAAGAACAGGCAGATCGGGTTAGATTGCCCAAAATGGAATCGGCGCCAAGTGCCATCTTTCTAACTTAAAAATCACCAAAGTTGTGTCAACAGGCAGACGGATAGACGGACAGACGAACATGCTCATATCGACTCTTGAGGGGATCCTGATCAAGAATATACCTGCCAGCCCAGCGTGGTTCTGCGGAGGCTTGCCAATTGAACGCCTCTTCTCCTAAAGCCAGCTCCTTGAACGCATATGCCCTTATGAACATTCTCATGTGCTTTATTACAGATTGAAAGTCCACCATATACCCTTTGAAAGGTTCCCCTCGTTGTGGCTTTCGCTGCCGAACCTGGTCCGCCAACTTCTCGGCATACGCCGGGCAGGAAACGCTTCCTTGGTGCCTCGCGGTCAGATCAGGGCACGAAGGGCCTTCCTACCCCATAGGACACACCCCCAGTTGCGTTCACCAAAACCCCGGAGTCTTCTTTCTTGACCGGGGTGTCCTTGTTTGGTTTTATATACGATAAATAAATCAACCAGACTCTTCCGTTCCGGCTTCAATTCTGCCTCGGATCCGTGATCCTTTTCCCACATGCTCTTTGATTTATCCTTGTTCGATGACTCGCGTACAGCCGCCGGATCACAGATCGACTCACAGATCCTTGCGCACTCCCTTTAATTCCCGCACCTGAGTCGGTCGGACTTACCCTCGGGGGGTCCTTCAAAGGAAACCTACTTCCTTAAAGGAAACTTTCCCTCTTGAATGTCAGACTTACCCACGGACGTCCTTCCCAAAACTCCAGCTTACTTCCAGCTTTCCTAGAAGACTCGGTTACAATTCGCTCTAGTGGCACTCTTTAAATAGCGCCTGAGGCGCCCGTTAATCCATGACGATCTCGCTTCTTTCCGTTAATCTTTCATGCCTCATTTCTCGCCGTTAATGCTTTCCCGAAATCCACGCTGTATTTTTTCCTCTTCTTCCTAATATCTATATTTTTCGGGGTTCGCACTGCATACGTACAGCCCCTCAAATCGCGGGAAGAGATCCGAGATAGTTTAAGCAAAGAGTAAGGGAAACATATCACGAGCAAATAAAAGTCAGCCAGAGGCCCTTTTCCTTCTAAAAGGGTACTTTGAGAAACTGGCTGACCAGGTTCGGCAGCGGAAACAGCAACGAGGAGAACCGTTTAAAGTATACATGGTGGACCTTCAGACGCAAATGAAGCCTTTAGGAAAGTCCACGAAGAAGGTCATTGAAAGGCTTGTGGAGAATTGCATGACGCCCATGAAAATGTGATTATGAAACTCCGGCTTTAGCCGTCACATTTATCCTACTTATTGAATTTGGTTATCGTGCCTTAAGGGCCGTAACAGAAGGGCCGGAAGGAGGAAGGAAGTCGAAGGCCACCAACGGCAGCAACCTACCGCCGACCCCCGCTACGGATATTCAACCAACCCGCACTACCCCTGCCACGGAGGCACAGCCAGCCGGCAAAGACAATTAATAATTAATTAATTTATTAATTAATCTCTCTATATATATAAATGATTTGCTGTTCGTTAGACTCGCTAAAACGCGAGAACGGCTGAACGGATTTATCTTATCTTGGTCTTAAATTATTCGTGGAGGTCTAGGGAAGGTTTGAAAGGTGAGAAAAATTCGAATAATTGTCGGGAAAATCCTCAAACCGCATTTTTTTTATTTGGAGACTACAATAGTAGTTGGCTTTGGTACGTGATACATTGTTTGACAGCTAATCATTGTTCTCTGCTCAGTTAATTTTATGTGATAAACCAATATTGTGTTTACTGAAAAATTGTGAAAAAAATTGGAAAAAATTTTAATTTGAAATTTCCTCACTTCTCAATTTTTTCACTTTGGTTAATTACAATTTACGATGCCGAGGAGAAGACGGCCTGATTTACGGTGCGAAGAACTACCTCACGTGCTAACCGCACTGATGACCAGAGACAGACAGATCAAGAAAATAGTCGTATTGCTATGTCAGAAATTCAGAATTACAGAAATGTAACAATTGTTTCCAGATGACATCATTTGGTGCTACACATATTATACAACACAATTTCGTGCCCACTTTTAAGGTATTATATAAAAATATTGTATTAAAATACATATATAGGAAATATTTAATGGCCAAATTTTGAAAAATATCAGATACAAGGACAATTTTATCACTTACTGGGAACTCTGTTACCACTACCTGATGCAGATCATCAATTTTTACAAATTTATTTTATGGGCAATTCAGATGCGGAAATTAATAATCGTTGTGCTCACAATCCAACAGTGAAGAGAATCATTGTCCAACAATTACAAATGTTTCTTCATCAGAATAACCATTTAGTAAACATGATCAAAATAGCATTGGATCGGATGCCATTTGATAGCCATAATACTGGAAGACTGGCTGTAAAAAGACTGATGAATAACGTCATTGAGGCGACAATCATAGAAGGAAAATACAAAGGAGAGGATACCTTGATCCCGCGGATACCGATGATTCCAACGGACATACCATTCGATTTTAAACGCTTAAAATTTCCAGTACGTCTGGATTTTGCGATGACCATAAATAAATCGCAAGGACAATCGTTAGAAGTTTGTGGAATCAACTTGGAGTTTCCCTGCTTCGCGCATGGACAATTAGACGTCGCGTGTTCGCGCGTGGGAAAACCGTGTTCTTTGTTTATTTACGCACTACAAAACAAAACAAAAAATATGGCTTATGAGAAAGCTTTAAATTAATTAACAGACTGTATTTTAACAGTATGTGCCTGTGATTATCAAATTTAAATCTTTTAAATAGCCAGTATTTCAGGAAAACTCGGTTTTGTAGGTAAGCAACATGATGTATCAAAAATAATAATAAAATTCATGTTTTACTCTTAACAGGGTGCTCTTTAATTTTTGGGATTGAAAATGATTAAAATGATAGCTCCGCGAAACTTAATTTTAGCTATCTTCAGTTCTTACTGTAACAGATAATATTTTTAAGTTTAAAAGAAGATTTTGAACGCAACAAAAATAAAAACAACAGCTGGCAGTACGAAATCTGCCGGGTCAGCTAGTTATAGATAAAAATGAATTGCTGTTCGTTAGTCTCGATAAAATTCGAGAACGGCTGAACGGATTTATCTTATCTTGGTCTAGAATTATTCTTGGAGGTCTAGGGAAGGTTTTAAAGGTGAGAAAAATTCGAATATTGGCCGGGAAAATCCTCAAACAGCTTTTTTCTATTTCCTACACAAACGTTTTATAAATAAAATGGATAGCTGCGAAGCGGCGTAAAAGAAGTTACATATATTATAAATCTGAGTAGCGGCGGCGGGCAGTTCTGGTTTTGTTTACTTCTCCCCCGTTCGCATGCGCTTTGCTGGTATTTGTAGCGGATGCGCTTTGGGGAGCTTTTTTGTAGAGCTGCTGCACATTGCTGCATATTGCTAAATTCATATTGCTAAGCTTTGCCACTTGTAATTTTGTTATTGATTGGCCGCTATTAAAAACTATTAATAGCTCAACATTTTGGTGACCCCGACGCGATTATCATCCCGTTCAATTATCGTGATCAGCATTAAAAGTGCCACTAAAACACCGTTGTTGGTTTTGTTGTCACAAAGTTGCATTCTAATTTAATTACACAATGGAATCTGGAGCTGAAGCTACTGCATCTGCTGCGTCAAGCCGTGAAAGGATGCTGCGGAGACGCGCAGAGGTTCAAGGATGCCTTCTCATCCAGATCATCTTTCAAAAGCTGGACCCTGCCACAAAGGCAAAATGGGAAGACTCTCTGGCAGGAAGCACTGATGATAGCCTACCAACTTGGGAATCTATGGCTCGGTTTCTGGAACAAAGGTGCCGTACCCTGGAGACGGTGGATTTGGCCTTAGCTCCGCATTTGTCAGCGAATCAAGCGGGCCGACGTAGGCCATTTAACAACCGATCCTGCATGCTCCTGAATGCTCCGCCTGCTTCGTGTGCCCTTCGGCATCCTGGCACCCGCTGTGCCTTCCTGCCCACATTTCTCGCCTTGTCAGTTGAGGAACGATACGATGAGGTCCGATGTCTTGCCCTCTGCTTTGTGTGCCTCAAGTCCGATCACTTAGGCCCCGGATGCTCATCCTCCCGCTGCCCAACTTGCAATCGCCGACATCATGCGCTATTGCATCCTTGCGAGCGTTTATCTATACAGCGAATCCGGCCAATGTATCTGGGGTTGCGACCTCTCAGGCTCCTCCTGCTAATGCTCTTGTTGCACAGGATCGCAGCGCTGAAATAGTGTTCTTGCCCACCGCCCACATTCTCGTCCGTGGCAGATCAGGAGCCTTTCTTCCTTGTCGAGCTTGACTCCGGCTCCCAAGTTCATCTCATCACATCACGGCTGGCCAGTCAACTTCAGCTTCATCGGTCCAAATGTTCTGTAGCAGTGACTGGCCTTGGAGACGCTGAGTTTACTACGGATGGAGCATCGGTTAACGTTTGCCTGAAGTCTCGCCTATCCACGTATTCCCTTTACATTGAGGCAATTGTGGCGTCTCACATCATAGAGCGTCAACCTGGCCTGAACTTAGATGTGTCCAATTGGAAAGTTCCCGCCAATGTGGTTCTAACTTCCACAGAACTCAGCGTGTGGATCTGCTGATTGGAGCAAGCCTGTTTTTTTATCTGCTCTCAGTCGGGCAAATCCAGCTAGGAGACAGTCTGCCTCTGTTGCAGAAGACACGTTTTGGATGGGTAGTTTCTGGAGGAGGTTGCACCCCGGGAAACCCCCGCCAATCAATCGGTATTGAGTAAGTCGGTGGCTGGACGATTAGGTGATGGCATACCATAATGATTAAGTGGTAAATTTGAAATAAGAACACATAAATCCTCGATCAAGACCAATGCTTCATTGTACATCTCTGGTGTATAATCTATATTTTGGCATCGATTTGTTTGTCCAATTCGATGCAAGATGTCTTCTGTCATTTTTATATTTTTCCCACAAACTTTGTGCTTGCGAGGAATAACATGTCGTCAAAATAATTGCAAACAACTTACGAATGTTATTCGGTGCCGATGTCAATGCAGCATCAGCAAGCGTTAAGGTATGATTTTATGGTACACCTGGCCTAGAATTTTGAATGTAGTTTTAAAATTACGTCCATCGGATGCACGATCGAAAATTTTGGTTGCCCCAAATGACGTCATTTGGAAGCAAGAATTAAATTTGCGTATCTTACGCAAAAATAATTTGGAATCATCTGAATGGCCAGTAAGAAGGGATAATAAAGGCTCCGGCGGAGCGGGTAGAGGTGACAGCACAACTTTGCCTGATGCGCAGCACATGCCGGCTGCTTTATTCCGAAATTTCAATGCCTGAAAATATTGACATACTTTATCCATTCCACCGATAGCTATTTTTGAATGCGTTGAGTAGTTAATATCTGGTGCATATTCAAAGGCAAGCCGAACGAATGTTGCACGTGTTAATGAGCGGCTGATCCGTTGCATTCGTAGATCTAGTACTCGTACTGCAGCTATGTTTCGTTCTCGTGCCGCTCTTATTCTCGTAATATTCTGTTGCAGACGTTCGTCACGGTGTTCTTGAGATTCTTGTGCACGACTTTCTGCAGTCCTGATTCTTTGAGATGCATTCATTGTTTCGATTTGTTGTGGTAATTGCTGAGCTCTTTCAACACGTTTGCGTCGTGAACCTCTGCTGCTCGCGTTGTTGAGGTTCGATTTTTTTGGTGGCATATTCACTGTATTATCTTCAATTTAATTTACACTTCAGTCTAAGTAACATATGACACCAAAAATTTAAAACTGTATTTCGTTCACTATTCACCGAGTCAGCTTTTCGGAGCTGCGAACGCCATCTGTTAGGATCACACGATATTTCGTTCACTATTCACAGAGTCAGCTTTTCGGAGCTGCGAACGCCATCTGTTAGAATCATTTGGAGTTAACAAATAATTGTGCCTGTCAAATAATAACAGACAAATAATTAGCAATTAATTAAAATTGCGACTACAATTTGAGATTTAAACTATCCTATCTCTCAAGTTGGATCGAACTGCACATGGTGTGCGAATTATAATCGGTTAAGTGGTTTAGGAGTCCATTGAGGACAAACATTGTGACACGAGATTTATATATAAGATAAGACTAGCTGACCCGGACACACGTTGCTGTGAACCATATGTGTGAACAATATGGTATTTGTAAAAAAATATAGTCATCTCCTTATTTGACTTTCTACTACTATAATCCGATTCGAAGGGGTAGTACGTTGAACACAATTAATCAAAATGTTCTTACACTTCATATTAAGCAGAAATCAAAAGGTAAAAAATAAACATTTTTTAAGATTTATTATTTTTATTTAAATTTATAACAAATACAGTATATTACATTTAATTTAACACCAATCGGTGCACAATGTTTTTGGTTAACCTGTCTTTACCTAACACAAATAGATTCGACGGTTTCCCAACACGTGAACACGCAACATATAGTTGCCCATGAGAAAAACATGGATTTCTCAAATCTAAACCACAAATGGACATTGTTTGACCTTGAGATTTATTTATAGACATGTCGAAAGCTAAACGAATTGGAAACTGTAGCCTTTTGAAGGGTATGGTAGAATCGGATGGTATCATCGGAATACGTGGCAGCAGGACCACTTTTCCTTTAAACTTCCCACCCAAAATGGTTGCATCAAGAATGTTTCCGGTGATCTTTTTGATGACCAAACGCGTACCGTTACATAATTGAGGTGGATTCAAATTACGGAGGAGAATAATAGGCGAACCAATCTTTAATCGAAGATTATGTGGTGGCATTCCAGGGATATCTAATGAATTTGAAAATTCAATCGGAAAATTTACACTTTCATTTTCATCAACAACAGTATCGATTGATTTAAATGACATCAGATCGCCTGGTAGCAACTGTTGTATCTGGAAGTTAATTTCGTCAACATCAACGTTTTTGGCTTCCAAAATCGCCCGTTGACTAAGCCATTCATGATTCAAATAATTTTTCTGTATATCCGGGAAAATATTGTGAATCAATTCATTTTTATTCTGAACAACAGTGCAAAAATTTTCGGGTAGCTTAATGCATTGCGTATTTGGTTGCAGTTCTACTTTACCGTTCCCAATATCTAGTAGTTGTTTTGAAAATATTTGTTCTGATGGATCATTTTGCAATTGTACTCGCATATTAATGGTCAATCGAAGTTGTTGGCACCTAGTGCCAAGACCTACTACCTAATCAAGATGCATCAGCAGGTCACGATATACAAGCATCAGACCTACTAGCCTATTAATAATGTAACTCTAAGCATGAGCCAATACCCAACTTACTAACTCGGCACTAGTCGATGGCTCCGGAAGCAGAAACAGCGTGATCAGCGGGAAGAATGACCAACTGACCGAGGCACGCCGAAACCAGCCAGCGAAGCCGAAATTCGTGTGGAAAGCAGTACGTGAACAAACAACCCCTGAGTCAGCAGACTCAGAGGTGGGTGACCCTGGCATTAACCTTAGTTTAGCACGTCCAGAACTTTGACCTTTCTTAGATTTAATGATGTATAATTTAGCATCTTATATAAGAGTTATTCTCCTGAAATAAAGACCGTTCCGAAATCAGAGTCAATCGTCTCGTTACTCAGTGTCTGGACCACGGTACTTAAAATCAACCTACTTCGAGTGATCCTGTGTAAAACGGTTCACAAGTAGAATCCGCGGCATACCAGTCTACTTCGAGTGTTGCTCCCGTGAAACGGACCGCCAGTAGACCCCGCGTTACCTAACTACTCCCGTGAAACGGACCACCAGCAGACCCCGCGCTATCTAACCTACTTCAAGTGTTGCTCCCGTGAAACGGACCGCCAGTAGGACCGGCCGATAAGGAATCAGCCGAACCACCATACCACCGGTACTTGAGGAAAACCACCCCAGGACTTCAAGCACATCAACTCATGCCTGATCACAGCAAGCGTCTGGCCAGCCCGGGCAGTCCCTTGCAGAATCCAGGTAAATTTAGTCAGGACTATTTACGGTTTTGACTACGACTCCGGGACCTACCGTTACTCCCGTGAGTTCAAGTTTGACGTAGTTGCCGCATAACGCTCTACGGACGAACATTTGGTGACCCCGACGTGATCCTTTAGGATCACAACTTGAACACAAACCTCAACGCAATTTAACTCAACGAAAACAAAAAAAAAAAAAAAAGAGAGAGGAGAGATTCATTGCAACAATGGGATCAGAATCAGACCCCGTAATCCAAATGCTCATTGATGAAAAAATTGAAAGCAACATAGCCATCCAAAGGCTTATAAGAAACTTCACTAAGGACTCCGCAGAGCATAAACTCAAGGGAGGATACTTCGAGGAGAAACTCAGACAGCTCACTCACTCATGGACCCAGTTTAAAAAAAATGATGCCAAGCTCCAGGAGCTAGCACTAAGTCCTGAGAATGAGTATTTCACAAAGGCCAAAGCGCTAGAAGAGCTTGTGAAAAAATATGAAGCAATATTTTCGGATGGAATCCCATCAGCGTCAGGCCCATCACAAAGGCCCCGGAAAACAGGCGAAAATCTCGAGCCAAAGGCACAATCATCACGAGGAATCGAAGGAGAAGACCTTCGATTATCATCATTAAAACGAAGACATGAAGGACGATTAGACGATATGGAAGACTTTCTGTGCAACCGCACCGAACGACGGGAAGTGTCCACACACGTCAGACAACACATGAAGGAGCTATGGAAGGAAATCGTCACGGGATACCATGATCTCATCGACCTGGAACCAGCCATAAAAAATGATGGACACACCGATGACAGATTTCAGGTTGTACGAGCAGAATACTTTTCGTTTTTGAGCGAAGAATCGCAATCAACTTCAGCATCAACACAAAAACTCGCGATTGCACCTCCGTTTGTAATACCACCAGTAGAAATTCCAAAGTTTGACGGAGACTACCGGCATTGGCTACGATTCTACGAAATTTTTACGGAATGCATCCACGATCAAGACTACAGTGATGCCGGACAGACCAGTTACCAGGATGCATGGCAACGACTAAAGAATCGATACCACAATGAACGGCTGTTGATTATATCCGCGATTGGATCCACACACGCTGTCAGCTCTAGAACTAGCCGTCACCGATTCAACCAATCGACAATCTCTGAAGCAGATGTTAGAAAACCTTGAGCGTCAGGCAACCAGTCAAGTAACAATGCAGAAAAATACGTCGGCTGCTCCACTTCGATCCAGTTCATCACGATTGGTGTGTTCAGCCACAGCCCTGCTTACAGATAAGCCCACCGTTCTGTTACCAACCGCCCAAGTGGCAATACATGGCCCAGCCGGAACCCATCAGCAATGCCGCACACTCCTAGATTCTGGATCACAGATTAACATAATCACCAGAAGGATGGCTGACACACTTGGACTACAATTGGAGCCATCAACCCTGACTATCGCTGAACTGGGAGGAACAACTAAAAGATCACGAAAAAAAGCTGTGGTGACCCTATCATCATTAACCACTGACTCGAAGATCAAATCAACGTCGTTGTACTACCGGAAGTAATGCCCAATCAACCATCCCACCCTATTCAAGCGCCAAGAAATATCTCACCTCGGTTGCGCTTAACCGATCCTGAATTTGCGCAGCCCCAGAATATTGAGCTGTTGTTGGGCGCCGAAATCATCTCCCAGCTTATGAGGCCACAACAGACATATTTGGATGGATTGTCATGGGGCCAGTGCGACCGGAATCAGCTCCTAATAGCAAGGCAGAACAAGTCGTCGGTAATACGACGGCTTGGACACCGGAAGCTAACGAGCCACGACAAAGTTGGATTGCATGCATCGGCAAGGAGCAAATAGTAAAATCCGGAAGAGTACATAGTTCCCCACTCATTGCGGATCAACAAGAAGCTAACGAGCCACGACAAGATCGACAAGGAGAGCCGCAGACGGACCCCAATCCACAAGCCCAAGGTTGTCAACTCACAACTGAAGAGCACAGAGTGGAAGGGCCAGTAACCAAGGAAATTCAAGGAGTAGAAGTCACCTCCTATCTGGCATGGGTAACATGCATCTCCGAAAGGGAGCAAGAAGCAAGGTCAAGAGAGGACCAAGAGTCCTGTATGCGCACTGACCAACCAGAAAAAAGGTGTAGTACTTCATGGGATGCCCAAGGAGAATGGTTACGAGGGCGCGCAATAAGGCGAAGGAGACAACAGGTCGGATAGAATTATCGTTGGTAGAGATCTCACCCACATGATTCAAAAATTTTATTTTGGTATTAACATTAGATTTTTAGTAATTCGTTTTAAGATCCACAATATTTTCTAGCGCAAGGGTACACATCGGTTCACTAAGACGGTCCAACAACAACGCACAGCCCCTATTATTGAGTACCTCAATGGGGGGGGAGAATGTTGGCACCTAGTGCCAAGACCTACTACCCAATCAAGATGCATCAGCAGGTCACGATATAAAAGCATCAGACCTACTAGCCTATTAATAATGTAACTCTAAGCATGAGCCAATACCCAACCTACTAACTCGGCACTAGTCGATGGCTCCGGAAGCAGAAACAGCGTGATCAGCGGGAAGAATGACCAACTGACCGAGGCACGCCGAAACCAGCCAGCGAAGCCGAAATTCGTGTGGAAAGCAGTATGTGAACAAACAACCCCTGAGTCAGCAGACTCAGAGGTGGGTGACCCTGGCATTAACCTTAGTTTAGCACGTCCAGAACTTTGACCTTTCTTAGATTTAATGATGTATAATTTAGCATCTTATGTAAGAGTTATTCTCCTGAAATAAAGACAGTTCCGAAATCAGAGTCAATCGTCTCGTTACTCAGTGTCTGGACCACGGCACTTAAAATCAACCTACTTCGAGTGATCCTGTGTAAAACGGTTCACAAGTAGAATCCGCGGCATACCAGTCTACTTCGAGTGTTGCTCCCGTGAAACGGACCGCCAGTAGACCCCGCTTTACCTAACTACTCCAAGTGTTGCTCCCGTGAAACGGACCACGAGGAAACCCCGCGGCATACCAGTCTAGCTCGAGTGTTGCTCCCGTGAAACGGACCACCAGCAGACCCCGCGCTATCTAACCTACTTCGAGTGTTGCTCCCGTGAAACGGACCGCCAGTAGGACCGGCCGATAAGGAATCAGCCGAACTACCATACCACCGGGTTTTGAGGAAAACCACCCCAGGACTTCAAGCACATCAACTCATGCCTGATCACAGCAAGCGTCTGGCCAACCCGAGCAGTCCCTTGCAGAATCCAGGTAAATTTAGTCAGGACTATTTACGGTTTTGACTACGACTCCGGGACCTACCGTTACTCCCGTGAGTTCAAGTTTGACGTAGTTGCCGCATAACGCTCTACGGACGAACAGAAGTGTTTCAATACTTCGCCATAAGAAAGATTGTTTCAAACATGCATAAATCTCATCCGCAAAAGTAGAGCGAGGTATAACCGGTAAGGTCTGTTGGAAGTCACCAGACAAAAGTAAGATAGAACCACCGAAAAGTTTATTATTGCTGTTTAAATCTTGCATAGTTCTGTTTAATGCTTCAAGTGAATATTTGTGTGCCATTGTGCACTCATCCAAAATTATTATAGAACTCTTATAGAACTCAATACTGCAGCTATTCCACTATTCTTTTTGATGTTGCACATTGCATCTGGTTTTTTATGAACTTCCAATGGCAGCTTGAATGTTGAATGTGCTGTTCGCCCACCATCCAGTAAAGTAGCCGCAATGCCTGACGATGCTACTGCTAATGCGATTTTTTGTTGTGACCGTATTTTGGCAAGATTCATCGATATTAAAAATGTCTTACCGGTTCCACCGTGTGCATCCAAGAAAAAAAAACCGCCTTGTTCAGCAGCAACAGCCAGCATAATCCTATCATAAATAATTTTTTGTTCTGCTGTCAGTAATGGTTCACTGTTCATGATAATTGTTGCTAAACTTCCATGGTCATATTGATTTTCTCGTTGTAAATCGGTATTGACTAATTCGGTGGCTGGACGATTAGGTGATGGCATACCATAATGATTAAGTGGTAAATTTGAAATAAGAACACATAAATCCTCGATCAAGATCAATGCTTCATTGTACATCTTTGGTGTATAATCTATATTTTGGCATTGATTTGTTTATCTAATTCGATGCAAGATGTCTTCTGTCATACAATTTTAATATTTTTCCAACAAAGTTTGTGCTTGCGAGGAATAACATGTCGTCAAAATAATTGCAAACAACTGACGAATGTTATGCGGTGTCGATGTCAACGCAGCATCAGCAAGCGTTAAGTCCCAGTGGTTATCGTCTTCTAGCAATCGCAGTTCACGACATGCATCCTGGTACGTATTGAATACTCGACCATTAACTGCTCGTAAAAATTCAAAAGACGTTGGTCCTGGAACATTTACCAATAACAAACGTAAATAGAAGCACTCACGTTGCTTCTAATGTACCGTGTAAAGTCTCCCCAATGTCTTTGCTTTGAATATGCCTGTGGAATGGAAGGATGTGGTTTTTCTTGTTTCCGTTGCTCCCATTTTTTACTGGATTTGTTCCATGTCAACATCAGCTTACACCAACGTCTTCGCAAATTGGCCAAAAACTTCAGGTTTTTGACACAATGTAAAAAATTCAGTTAGAGTCGTTTTCGGAGCTTCGAACGCTCTTTGGAGAACATTTTCTTCAGTGAAGTATACACGTTGACACGTTTTCAAGATGTATTGCCAGATGTTGGACAGCAGGATCTCTTTCGTGGATGGGAAAGCTGAGAATATGCCAAATAGCTTCATTGCTGCTAATGTATCTGCCCATTTGGTATCGTGCTATTTCGTCATTTATATTCATGTTTTGTACTTCAAATATGGCCAAATCACTGCCTTTGTTTACATATTTACAAATATACTTAATTGATTTAACAGAACCGCAAAGCTCAACATTGATATGAGCTTTGTAAGTTTTTGAAAGTAGTGGTGAGTATGGTACCACCCACTGATTATCAAAGTCAACTTGATTTGGAAAGTTCGGCAGTCGCATTGTAAATGTGTGGCCACCATTCTCAGTACTTCTGCGGCGATACATTGGATAACCATCAATATCCGTGATCGTGTCATTCGTATGCGGCTTTGGGAAGTTTTTTTTACATTTTCCATTTTCCATGCACGATGACGTCATGTTGAAAGCACCGCATGGCCAATGGATCATGTGTTTGGTGACAATATCAAATAATTCTTGATCAATTAATGGGTCTGGAATTTCGGCTGAAATTATTTGATCGATTTCTTCAGGACGGATTCTATCTTTAAGCCAAACCAAAATGTGGGCATGAGGCAAACCTCGCTTTTGCCACTCTATCGTATACAGCCATCAACGTGTGATACCAAAAATGGAATATTTAACAATAAAATCAATTAATGATTTCAATTTTTGTTTAAACACACGTGCAGTTAAATCATGACGATGAATGGCTTGTTGTCCTGGCAATAGTAAAGTTTAATAATAAAGTCTCTTCCCAATTCGGATTACATGTGAATGTAATAAATAAATCCGGTCGGCCGTAATGACGTACGTAAGTCATCGCATCTTGTATGTATTCCTGCATGTTCCGTGGACTGCCGATGTAGCTTGAAGGTAAAATGAAAGCATTACCGATGTCATTGGGATTTAAATTTCCATCGATGTTTCCAGCAGCAGTATCTCGTAAGTGAATATATTCTTCCGATCTTAGTTTTGCCTGGTTGAATCGAAGGAATCGCAAGCGTTCGCTTTTAACCTTAGCTTACATATCAACCATGTATTGATGGAACAGCTGACGATATCGAAGGATACAATTGTCTTGACGTAGTCTAACCATTATTCGGTGTGCGTAGTAGTTCATTGAGCTAACTTTCTTATTTCTGTAATCACCTAAGAA
The DNA here is from genome assembly GCF_017639315.1 of Drosophila ananassae. Taxonomy (NCBI): domain Eukaryota; kingdom Metazoa; phylum Arthropoda; class Insecta; order Diptera; family Drosophilidae; genus Drosophila; species Drosophila ananassae. Next base: position 222,272 of record NW_025319078.1, on the reverse strand, counting down.
AATAAAAAATTAAATGCAATACGAAATTAAAATCTATACATACAGTAAGAAATTAAATAGATAATTGTCAAATTTACCGGTATTTGGATCATAGATATTTTGTCAACTGGAACACGAACCATGATAACAGCAACCTCATCAACAGTTGGAGCGTTGAATCTACCAGCATGTTCACCTAATAGTACTTTGTCGGCTTTTATGACGATTTGACAATTGTCATTTCGCAGTAGTGGCGAAACTCTTTTGATCAATTGAATTAGTTGATTGTGATCTTCTAAAAAATTTTCCAATAATATCACAATTTCTCTTTTCCCTGCTTGTTCAATAAAATTATACAGGCACCGAGTCGTCACTCGCACAATCAGGCATTGGAATCAGTGAACCAATTTTATGGAACACCTGGCCATAACTTCGAATGTAAAATTTAATGTAGTTTCAAAATTACGTCCATCGGATGCACGATCGAAAATATTAGTTGCCCCAAATGACGTCATTTGGAAGCAAGCACAACTTTGCCTGATGCGCAGCACATGTCGGCTGCTTCATTCCGAAATTTCAATGCCTGAAAATATTGACATACTTTATCCATTCCACCGATAGCAATTTTTGAATGCGCTGAGTAGTTAATATCTGGTGCATATTCAAAGGCAAGCCGATCGAATGATGCACGTGTTAATGAGCGGCTGATCCGTTGCCTTCGTCAATCTAGTATTCGTACTGTAGCTATGTTTGGTTCTCGTGTCGCTATTATTCTCGTAATATTCTGTTGCAGACGTTCGTTGTGCACGACTTTCTGCAGTCCTGATTCTTTGAGCTGCATTTATTGTTTCGATTTGTTGCGGTAATTGCTGAGCTCTTTCAACACGTTTGCGTCGTGACCCTTTGCTGCTCGCGTAGTTGAGGTTAGATTTTTTCGGTGGCATGTTCACTGTATCTTCATTACAATATGATTCAATTTACACTTCAGTCTAAGTAACACGTGGCCGGTTATACCAACACCAAAAATTTAAAAAGTGGAAATAATTGAATTATATGGTATTTCGTTCACTATTCACCGAGTCAGCTTTTCGGAGCTGCGAACGCCATCTGTTAGAATCATACGGTATTTCGTTCACTATTCACCGAGTCAGCTTATCAGAGCTGCGAACGCCATCTGTTAGAATCATTTGGAGTTAACAAATAATTGTGACTGTCAAATAACAACAGACAAATAAATAGCAATTAATTAAAATTCCCTTTTTTTTTTTTTTTTTATTCATCTGCATTAATAAAAAGCAAACAAAAAATAAAAAAAAATGTTTAGAAATAAAAAAATTGTTTACCATGCCGCACGCGACAAACTTAAAAAACGTTTATAACCGAATGTACTACTTATATTTCACAACATTTTTTTTTAATACTTAAATATCCAATTTTATGTTTGGACTCAAGTTTTGATGGTCATTCGACAAATTTCTTCGACGCACTGATAACAAATGTTCTTTTTCAATGTTGCACGCGACAATGAAATAAACTGATAATCTGATAAGAAATTCTTAGTAATTAGCAATCGCATCGTTCCTTTTACATTATTGTTGTAATCTTTGGTTATTAGCCGATATTACAAATAGTGAATATCAATGCAGTTTAACTCTCTTTACGAAAATTATTTAAAACAAATTGTGCCGCTGAAATGCTAAAACTAAACTTTCGCACATTTGAGACTTTGGATTAAAATATTTCGAAATGTGTTATAAGTAAATGTTAAACATTATTAAATTAGTTAAATTTATAAAAGTGTGTGAAAAAAGCATTCTTTTATTGACTTTGAATTTTTTTGTCGCGGTTGACCTTTCGGGAGAATTACCCATATGTAATAAAGCTTACTACTCGTAAAGTTTTGCATTTGTAAGTCTTCTCATTAAGACATGAGACAATGAAACACAAAGTAGAATTATATCAAAATTTGCCATCAAGCAACAAAGTTCGAGGTTGGCCGAGTGGAGAACGTCGTGGTCAATGTTTATGTTTTACTTTTTAAGCCCTTTTTTATTTGGATTTTATTTTTAAATAAATAATCTAAAATCTGAAAAGATATACTCCATATTTTTGGGGTATTGACCAAATATATGCAGACTCCAAAAAGCAAAGTTGCCAATAAAAAACACACACATGTATAAGTAAATGCAAGCTTGACAGGAGGCTGCACAAAATGGGTAGCTGCACTTACAGGACTATATATTGAGTAAACAGATTTTGCCAGATATGAGCGATATATCAAAAGTTGCGTCATCTCAAAAGCTTTCTCCACGTGCAATATAAAAAGGTCCAACCAACAAATTTTGAAAAATAAGTTTTTTTCTTAAAAAATAAGTTTATTTTCAGTGTATTTTTTTTTTGTGTACTATATAGACGTTTGGTCTCAAAGAAAGTGAAATAGATATTTAAAAAACCCTTTCAACGGTGTAAAGCTCTTTTTAATATCTTAATATCTTAATTATAAAGTTATGAATTTTATAATTAACAACGTTTTTTTAATTTTTTGACGTCAGTATTTCAAAAAGTTGTCGAACAATAGTTGCTCATATGATAGTAACAAACATTTTCCAATTTTTTTTCAGGATTGTTAAGAAAAAAATAGTGCAAAAAGGCAAACCGACAACCGACAACTGGCTTCATTTGAAGAAGAAGAAAAATTCGAATTTTTCGAATAACTGAATGAAATGTCGGATGGGGTCGATTGAGGTACCAATCGACGCGTATTTAGCTATAGAATGCGAATATATAAAAATATTCTATATGGGGAATAAAATGTGTTCACCAGCCCCACTTTGGTGATTAAAAATTTTTTTACTTTCACCCTAATTTCTCTCAAACCAAATAACTTTTGGAATATGTTTCGACAAAAATTATCTAATTGAAACAATACCTTTCGATTGGTATATAATTCATTTAGATCGGTTGCCTACAGAAAATTTTTAATTCTTCGGCTATATATAGAGTTTCCTCGTGCACGCTAAGGCTGCATGTCGTCGCCTCGTGGACTTCCGTCCACAGTGATTAATTTTGAAACACCTTTTTTTGACATGGCCCCACGTTGGGCACCAATTAAATTTGTTCCGAAGTTTACTTTTTAAAAAATAATTTTTATTTTATTTCTTTATTTTTACAAACTTTAACCTTAATCGACTTAATGCTATTTCCACTTTTTACTCCACAATTATATATTAGTTTATACTCGGATCAATCCCGACTTAAGACTGCTTTCGCTATCAATATTGATTTACCATCAAACCTCGGCTTAAGAGAGAAACCTCAAAAATGACTATTTGTAAATCTAAACAATTGTCCTAAGAAACATTAAGAGTAACGGACAATTGGCTGATGCAATAATTGACTCATTGGTGAAAACTGATAAGATCGGAAGATATATCAAATTCGGACTGGCGGCGGCCAGCCAGTTCATTTGTTTATCAGTCTGGCTCAGACCGTGGAAAAGTTTTAGAAATATGTTTACAGTTAAAACTGGATGTTTAGTCTGGGATAATTACTTGGTGGTTCTCAGACACGAATGAGGGGAAGGTTGACAAATAGGATGTGACTCATCCAGCAGAGGCTTCTGCGATTTAAAATTATGTTTATATATTGTATTAGATTAGTCAAACTAGGGGTTGGATAACATACATACCACCTTCGTCCGAACAGCCAATATACTGGCAACATTTGTCCGCTATTCGTTTGGTTTTCGATCGTCTGTCTGATAGTGACTAGCTGATAGCTCTGGGTGACTTTAATATCCCAGAACTTATGTGGTCACATGTTGAAAATTCATCGTCTTTACAGCTCAACTCCCAACACGACTTCCCTGCGGGCATGTTCGACATGTCAGTCGGGCAAATTAACCACGTTAGAAATTCTTTAGGTCGGCTGTTGGTCTTATGTTTCTTTTCTGATGCTGATGGAATTACTCTTTCCAGAACTTTGCCCCTTTCTAACCCCGAGGATCCATATTAGATCCATTCAGAAAGTTCGTTTCTTTCGTAAGGCTGATTTTATGAAATTAAATAAGGTAATTTCGGAATTTGATTGGCCTGATTTACTGACATGCGAAGATATAAACATCGCACATATAAACATTATTGTGCCGCTTGTGTGTTTGTGTGCCATGAAAATATCCGCCTGCTTCAACGAATATGATTATTTTACAAGGCACCCAATAAATTTAAGAAACAGGATGAGTATTCTCCAAGTTGGTCCTTAACTGATCACCAAAAGAATGAAGGTTGGGACACTCCCTTAATACTATAAAAACTTTAATTAGCCAAAGCCTTTTAAAGTTATCACTTCAACACTTTATGCGCCCCCTTTTAATGACTCACCACGTGATCAACTCCCACTTTAACTTTAATCCAATAAAACAGAGCATAGACAAAATAAAAAACCCATAGTAACGAGTGGTACAATTGTTTTTTATTATGTTATTTTTTTTAATAATTCAATATGTTAAATCCAATCTTTTGTTTATTCATTTCAAATGGGACCTTCTCCAAATATCCCCCATACAACGTCACTCATTAAATAAAAATTAAAGTATATATTCAAAAAAGTTATAACCATAATGTGTGATTGTTACCCCCAGGTGCTGTGGGAAAACAAAAATCCTGAACGTACTTCGTGGCAGCCGAGCTAGCTTGGAGCTAGATTAATCGAAATGTACGAGTAGTTTCATTTTTGTTCACTACTTAATTGCCGAAATATGCCCTGGGACGCAATCAACTTTTCGTGTTAAATTCTAATTAAATTCTCGAGGCGAATTGCGGCGTTCGCTTTTAGCCAAATCTGAATTCACTTTCACTGGAGGCGGCAACCTGGCCGTGTGAGTTCCCGTTATCAACTATTGGCAGCAGGCCAGGATTTTTCGTGACGAACAACTGTTGAACTGTTGGCAACACGCATACGAGTCGGGAAACGAAGCCAGGCCGAATCGGCAAAGAAAGCGAAACGGCTGACGGGTAAGGCTTTTTTGAAAAGGGGGTCACCAGGTACCGCATTAAAGTGGGCAGAGTTTGTATACCAGGACCCCAGCCAGGCTGACTCCCGGCATGGGAGAAGTGACACCTTAGTCCGGCAGAGGTGGCAACCCAAGCGCATACGGTGCGGATACTCGCTAGATGTCCGGGCTATTTATTTGAGAGGAGGATCCCTGAGGAGGGTCCTGCTATGGGATCTTCGGTTTATTACAAGATTAAACCCTTGCCTTTCCCTAGTTATTGCCAATGCAACAACGAAAAGCTAGGCCCAGGCTTAGAGGTTTTGTAGACTTGGGTTAACAACCAGACTTTTTCGGAGCTTTTAAATTTATGTTTGACTTTTGTGCTTTTGAACTATCAACAATTTGCATTACACAATTTTAATTATCGACAAATAAAGGTACGCTATACGAATTTACTACACGAACAATCGTGGGCTGCAATCCTCATATAAGTAAGGTGGAAAAGCTGCAGCGGTTGCTCTATTGTTTTCGCGACTCATTGGACCCAGCTACCCAGGCCAAGTGGGAGGAAGGTGAAATTTTGAACTTCTTCTTACTTGGCATGATCGACTTCTTGGGAGTCGATGGCTGAATTTTTGGAGCTGGGATTTTAGAGTACTGCATGCTAAGGATCGTTCTTTAACATCACTAATTCACCTTCCCCTGCCTGTATATTTTGTGGTGAGTGGTCCCAGGTAGTGTCTATATCACATTTTTCAAAGTCTATTTATACATTTTTTTTTATTTTTTCCGAGGTTCGTGAGTTGCGAGGCCACGTAGAAACTTAAGAATGGAGCATGTAATTATTTAAGCTCTGTTTATGTTGTTTACAATGCCTTCGGACTGTGGGTTTTAAACCTGAACTTTAAGAAGACTTGGATATTTGCGGTTTTTGGTTCTATTGCGCTTTTGGGATCCATGTATTCGGGTGTCTAGTCGTTATTTGAATAAAATATTATCTATTTCGTGATGATTGCAATTAATATGGTTATTTTTGGACAGGTGTCACAAAGGTGAGAAGACCTTATTCATTGTCTGTTCAATCGAGTTCTATCTAAGCTATTGAACTTCCTATTTCTCAATTTTTCTTGCGACAGAGAATTATTGCTCAGAAAGTTTCAAGTGAATGTGAGTCCGAAATCGAAAACACCATCGCATTCTATTCAATTTCCAGCTTAAGGCCACTTGCTGCTCGTCCCAAAGGAACATCAATAAAAAAATTCATTTCAACCGGATGGAATCTTTTTTTACATTTTCCACCAACGCTTTTGACTATCTCATCCAGACGTGCCCATCAAGGGTCCATGTTAAGTGCCTATCTCTGCTTCTTTGACATTTTTGCGTGATATCCTGCCAATTTGCGGCGCTGTTTTGCTTGTGAACAGCGATTGCTTTTTTGCCCGCAATGGGAGCAAAGGACTTCATTTTGGCAAATAGACAAGGCGGCCCTAAAAAGTTAGGCTAAATGTAAAAATGTGTAACAGAGATTCCAGTTAATAAAGAATTTAATTGGGCATTCCTTTCACTTTGCTAAGTTATTTAAGATATCGTATAAACCTACTTTGTTTTTAAATGAATAATTGTGAACTCTTCTTAATTTTGTAATGGAAATATAAGTCCTTTTTATACCAGTAGCCAACCGAAAAAAGCATCAGGGTAACCTTAGGATTTATATTATTAACCTCATACAGTTGAGATCAGCCTCCTATAATAACCTGAGCAGTTAAGACTCTGACATCCTTCTTTCCTTATTTTCTTTATTTTTATTTATTTTTTGTATTATGGCTTAGTTTTACGAACCAATCGTTAATCCAATCAAGGAATTAGAATCGCTTAGCAAATAAACACAAAAAAAAGGAGGGGAATAGTTTTTGGGTATTTACAAAATAAATCATATTATTTTCTAAATAAATTTATTCCCTTTACGTGCAATCGCTACACTGAATATCCAGTTATTTCCCTTGAGATATTCCAAAATATTGTTTGAAACGAAGTTTCTTATGACGCGTTATGAGTTTGGTGGATGAGGGCTAGCCGAGAAAAATCGTAACATAACGTTAAACGGATTTCCGGCTTCTTCTCCTTCGTAGAGTGATAGGATATAACCATTTCTCCTCCCTCTCCCTCTCACTCTCTTATTATCTCTTATTTAAAAAATGCGACATATGATTTTGAAATTGTAAGTCATATGTCTTCTTCAGTTTTCTTTGTCAATCTTAGTTGTCTCTCAGTCAGTTTCGATTTTCAATTTCATTTTTCAATTTCAATTTTAAATTTTTAATTTTAATTTTGAATTGCAATTTTTAATGTTAACTTTTAATTATATTTTCAATTTTAATTATCAAATTCAATTTTCAATTTCAATTTTAAAATCCAATTTTCAATTTTAATTTTCAACTTGAACTTTCAATTTCGATTTTCATTTTCAAATTTCAATTTTCAATTTGAACTTTTAATTTCTTTTTTCAATTTCCATTTTTATTTTCAATTTTTCATTCCAATTTTCAATTTTAATTTTCAATTGCATTTCATCTCTTCTTGCATTATTTCTCTTTTTTTTTTTTATTTTTTGATATTTTATCTTTATTATAATTTGACGTGTGATATTTTGACGTACTGATTAGATTTATATACCTATAATAAATAAGTAAAAGTAAAAATCATTTTTATATAAATGTTGTAAATTATTGTTGTAAATCCTTTTTCGCCTTCATTCACTCCTGTTTCTCTTTCATTGACCTTCATCTCGTCATGCCTGCTAATCGAAAACATTCCAACATGTACCTAGACCCCAACGGTTTTTTTCTTAAATTTATTCTCTTTATTTATTTTAATGTGCAATCGCTATTCTGAACATCGAGTTATTCCCTTGAGATGTTCCAAAATATTTTTTATTTTTAAATAACTATGTGCCATGTGTTTTGGTTTTCAGCGGATACAATTCTCTTATCCTTCTTTCCATATTTTCTTTTACTGTTAATTTTAATTATCTAATTTGTATATTATCTAGCAATCGCTTTAGAAGTAAGATACTTGGCCGATCCGTCTTGTTTTCTTGTTCTTTTTTATTTTTCCGAAGCAATTAAAACAATTATTATTTTATTTAGTTTCCTTATATTCTTTTTATTTTTATTTTTTCTACAAGTTGGTCCTTAACTGATCGCCAAAAGAATGCAGATGGGGACACTCCTTATTTTTTTACTTTAAAAACTTTAATTAGGTAAGCCTTAATGGTTATCATGTAGGGTTATTACTTCAACACTTTATGGGCCCTCTTTTAATGACGCATCATGTGATCAACTCCTACTTCAACTGTAATCCAATAAAATAGAGTGTAATAGCGAACATAAAAGGCTCATAAAGGACTAACGGGTGGTAAACTTTTTTTTATTATGCTTTTTTTTTATTCATTCAATATGTTAAATCCAATCTTTTGATTATTCATTTCAAAGGGGACCTTCTTTAAATACCCTCAAATAACGTAACTCATTAAATAAAAATTAAAATGTTTAAATTAAATGTATATATCCTCTCTTTATCTTAACTTCCTTATCTTCACTTCCTCTCTTTATCTTAAAGCGGACGGACGTGTTATTTTGTGCGCACTGCGTTTTTATAAAATTGTAATAAGCTTTCCATAAACAACCGGTGTTTATTCCTTCACACAAAAAAAAAACAATAAAACAAATGAATCTCCCCCTTTTGTTTCCCTGGTACAGTGGTTCAAGGTTCCTATAATAAAAACAAATAATATTAATAAATAAATTTTTAATTTATAATAATTTTTGAAGTCTTGTAATAAGACAATCTCCTCTGCCCAGTCTACCATCCACTGCTGGCTTTGTGAAAACGTTTTACACGCTAAGTGTGCCGTGTTCACGGCCTCCGTTTCGGATGCTATTTCACGTAGGTCTGGTCTCCACTTTTTCTGTAACGGATGTTCTGCGGTTCAGGACGAAATGAGATCGTTCTTGAGGCAGACTAAAAGTGAATTCAAGGAGTTGATTAGCGGTTTTCGTAAAATCAATGACCAACTCTGTGCGCTCAATATACAGTTTAGTAGTCTTCAACTACTAAATGAGTCTTCAAAGCGTAAGAAATCCTCTCTTAGTGAAGTAATTGTGGTAATAATCTTCATCCTGCTCAGCCGACTACTATGCAGCCGCTTATATCTCTGGCTTCCGAATATTTCTGAATTAATGAGCAATTTTTTTAAATATATAAATCCGATTTGTCCTCTGCGTCATCGCTTCAAGTGATCCCAGACCCAATAATTCAAACTGTAACAGTCACCAAACAGGGTAATCAACCGTCCGGACCCCGGGTACGTACTGATGCCGCAGTATTACGGTGGCACCAAAACCCTTGACGGTGATCCCACCATCGAAACACATTTTTGTTTCCCGGCTTGCCCCTGATACTTCGAAGATTGATATATCGGCTTACATTAAAGCCAAAACAAAAGTCAACAAAAAGGTGGGGGATATTACAAAATTCAAATATTCATACACCAGGCACACGTCATCTTTCAAAAAACGTATGCCCTTGCAGATGTTCAAGACGATTTGTTCCGCCAGCTTTTGGCCAGAGAACATTTTCGTCCAAGAACATCAGCCAAGTACGGTGAAAAATTTATCGTCTTTACAGCTTAACTCCCACCACGACTTCCCTGCGGGCATGTTCGACATGTCAGTCGGGCAAATTAACCACGTTAGAAATTCTTTAGGTCGGCTGTTGGTCTTATGTTTCTTTTCTGATGCTGATGGAATTACTCTTTCCAGAACTTTGCCCCTTTCTAACCCCGAGGATCCATATTAGATCCATTCAGAAAGTTCGTTTCTTTCGTAAGGCTGATTTTATGAAATTAAATAAGGTAATTTCGGAATTTGATTGGTCTGATTTACTGGCATGCGAAGATATAAACATCGCATTACAAAAACTGTACTATATCCGTCTGCTTCAAAGAATATGATTATTTTACAAGCCTTATAAATTTAAGGAACAGTATGAGTAGACTTTTAAATAAACATAGAATATCTGGCTGTACAGTTAGTTATTCAGGAGTAGCTCGGTCCCATTTCACTGTGCATATCGCTGAATGTTATTGGAGTTATATTCGCCGCTGCCGGATTCAGTTTACTCAGGATCCAAAGCAGTTTTATAACTTTGTAAACACTTAGCGTAAACATGTATCTTTTCGCCCACTGCCTACGTTTGAGAACTCTTATGCGAACACTGATCAGGCAATGGCCGATCTCTTCTTAAGGTTAAGCCCGTGTATTCGCCAGGCCCTGTTGGAGTACTAGGCTGTGTTCTGAAGAACTGCGCCGAGGCTCTGTGCAAACCGCTCGTTAAACTTTTTAATTTATCCCTGGAAACTTCGATCTTTCCCCTTATTTGGAAGGCATCTTTCATAAATCCGCTGCATAAAAAAGGGAAAAAATTTAACGCTGCTAATTATAGAGGCATCTCTAAGTTGTCAGCAATTCCAAAGCTTTTTGAAAAACTTATCACTCCACATTTGCAACACCTATGTAGTTCAATAATAACTTCCTGCCAGCATGGCTTCATGAACCGCCGGTCACCACTACCAACTTATTGGAGCTAACATCTTTTATTACGGATGGGTTCCGGAATGGCTTACACGTCATTATACGTCATTTACACTGACTTCAGTAAAGCATTCAACTCTGTTAACCATTCGCTTCTTATAATTTAACTCAGTCTTTTGGGATTCCCAACCGATCTTCTTATCTGGATTTCGAGCTACTTATCTGGGAGAACCCAACGTGTTTCTCGCGTTTAGTCCGCGCAACATCTGGGGTGCCCCATGGAAGCCATCTTGGACCCCTACTTTTTACACTGTTTATTAACGACTTGCCTCTTGCCTTAAGCAATTCACTTGTACTTATGTACGCTGATGACGTTAAGCTGGGCCTTCAGTATGAATTCACTAGTGCCCAGTCTAGACTTTAATCCGATTTGGATTGTAACGAACTGTTTTGCTATGTTTTGCTCGCAACAAACGCCGCGGCTAGCTCACAGAGGATGAGGGTACGTTCCACCGAATTTATTGATTCGAAGTGATTGCCCGAGCCCAGAAATAACACGGTATTGCTTCTTTTCAAATAAATCCCCTTTATTGTAATTAATTTACAAAGCAATAAAGAGAATCTCACCGGCTCAGTTCCCTTCGTTCGGACTCACGGACTCTGGTTGCGGGGCCTGTGTTGCTGCTTGTCGTCTTCAGCTGCCGCTGCCTGTCCGTCGCTGCTCTACGGTTGCCGCTGCTCCCTCGTCGTCGCTGCTATGCTGCTGCCGCAGCTCCCTCGTCGTCGCCTCTGCCGTTGCTGTTTCTCCGTTTGGGGTGCCGTGGACTCGGAACCTTTGGCTTGCCTGGATTTGCCCTTTCGCCGTGGCCGGCACCTCCGTGTTAACAGACCGAGTGGCTCACCTCCCAGGCATACGCCGGGCAGGATCTGCTCCTCGCTGCTTAGCGGCCGGATCAGGGCACGAAGGGCCTTCCTACCCTACAGGACACGCCCCCGGTCGCGTTCGCCACTCGCCTCCAAACACCTGCGTGCCTACGCCCCGCAGGATCTATGGTAGGCCAGAGGTTTGGGCGTCGCGTCTCCTTTGACTCCAGGTTGTCTGCTGTGCATACGCTCCAGCGCCTGGATCAGGATTCTCTTGACTTCCCGGGGTGTCCCTGCCTGGTTTCACTATTGGGCTTGAGTTCCCCGGTGGGCTATCCCTCGCGTTACAGGATCACACCTGGATCGAACGGTCAGGAGCAGACAAGGCGTACGCCAGGCTGATCCGTCGTTGCCGCCACTACACCAGGATACCTGTCGTGTCCGGGAATAACTCCACCCGACTCTTTTACCCTTGGGCCTCAGCTTTGCCGCGGATCCTTGATCCTTTTCCCCTGACTCCTTGCTCGATTCGATGCGCGTACCGCCGCCGGACTTACCCACAGGGGGTCCTTAAGCTATTTTCGTATATCCTTGCTCACTCGCTTTAATAGCCCGCACTTTAGGACTGTCGGACTTACCCACGGGGGGTCCTTCAGCCTGTACTCCTAACTCTTCAAGGAAGCTTTCCAACTTGGGGGTCTTTCACTCACTCTCCCAGCTTCCCTAGAAGACTCGGCCTCGATTCGCTCCAGGGGCCCTCCTTATATAGTGCCAGAGGCGCCCGTTAATCCTTGCGAATCCACTTCCTGCCGTTAATCCTCCGCTCCTTCACTTTCTCCGTTAGCTTTCTCCAAGCCCGTCGTCTTTCTATCGGCGGGCTTTCTTTATTGTTCCCCCCCGATTGCCCCGTTTGGGCCTCCGATCCGCATTATTTTTGTGCCGGTCATCGGACTTCGTCCCGATACCCGCGATCCCCCCCTGGACATTCAAATGCATTTCTGTGTTTTTGTGCATTTTGTAAACACAGCTGCGCGGTCGCCGGCCGCTTCGTTCCCCGCCGTCCCCGCTGTTTCCTATGACCTTCGAGCGCGGCTGCGGAGGCCTGGCCGTGACCGTTACGTTCCACGGTGATTCCTCTTTCGCCCTCTTCCGTGCGCGACGCCGTGCTGGTTCCCCCGCCCCCGCTGCTGCCCCCGCATGCCGTCTGCCCTTGATACCTTTCTCTTCTTCCGTATTTCTAAACACAGCAGCGCTGGCCCATCCGACGCTGCAGTGCTGACTTGCTTGTTCCCCCCCCCCCCGCTGCTGACCCTCTTGCCAACTGTCTTGGCGTGTGGGAGATCTAATCTCCTCACAGGATAAACTTCAAAATTGGTGTTTTGCAAATAACTTAAAGCTTAATGGATCGAAATGTAATCTTGTGACTTTTTACCGATCTAGTCCTCACCAGGCTATGTCCTTTCTCTATGGGAAGGCGTCAGAACGATTAACTAAACAACTTACCATCATTAACAAACCGTTAACCCTAAATCTTATTTATGTAGAAGGACTAGAAACTTTCGTCCTCTACTCCTCATCCATTGTAGTTCGATATATGGCCAACACGATCCACTCAGGGCATTATGTTCGGACTACAATGGTCTCTACCACATCTTGTCACTTTGCTCCACTAACAATCTTAAATCGCTTATATTAACCGCCTTAACTGTGCAACACTCTTCCTCGTGATATCTTTCTCCTACTCCTCGCTTAATCTGTCTCGGATCTATTCCCGCGATTCGAGCCGTACGTTACGCGGCAGCGTACCTCGGTCGGTTGGACGAGAGGTGGAATGTACGTATGCAATGGGAACCGCAAAAAAAAAAAACAAAAAAATATAAAAAAGGGTTATAACCATAATGTGTGATTGTTACCCGCAGGTGCTGTCCTCCTTGAAATCAGTGGAGACATGCGGATCGTCGCGGATTAAAACTCCTACATGTTACGGCCACTGACCAACCTTCCACTTTATCTTCCTCTGTTTTAAAAAACTAATGTCTTCTCTAACATTTACCTATCAGAATACAAGAGGGTTACGTAGTAAACCTCCCAAACTGTATTCTGATAGTTCTTTCTTTGCATCTCACATTATTGTATTTACAGAATCTTGGTTAAAGCCGAAGATCGGAATTTGAGCTCCGAAGTTTTTCCTAGTAGGTACACCACTTTTAGATGTGATAGAACTTTGCGAAGGGGAGGAGGAGTGCTAATTTCTGTAGACTCCAAATTCGCTTCTGAAGAGGTAAAATCACAAGAGTTTGGTGACATGGAATTTCTTTGCATCAATATCCCATTGTCCGATCAATCTTTGTATGTTCGTCCGAACCGCCAACGGTTTTCGATCGTCTGTCTGATGGTGACCAGCTCTGGGTGACTTCAATATCCCAGAACTTATATGGTCAAATGTTGAAAATTCACCGTCTTTACAGCTTAACTCCCACCACGACTTTCCTGTGGGCATGTTTCACATGTCACTCGGGCAAATTAACCACGTTAGAAATTCTTTAGGTCGGCTGCTGGACTTATGTTTCGTTTCTGATCCTGATGGAATTACTCTTTCAAGAACTTTGCCTCTTTCTGACCCTGAGGATCCATATCATCCCACTCTTGAGCTTTCAATTGAAAACAACTCCTTAATTGACCTTAAGTCTACACTTAAATCTCATAAAGTTCGTTTCTTTCGTAAGGCTGACTTTATGAAATTAAATAAGTTAATTTCGGAATTTGATTGGTCTGATTTACTGGCATGCGATGATATAAACTTAGCATTACAAAAATTTTATTTCACTGTAAACTCATTTTTTGACGTTTGTGTGCCGTGGAAATATCCGTCCCTTTCAACGAATCCGCCTTGGTATACACGGCATCTTAATAACTTAAAGAATAGTATGAGTAGACTTTTGAATAAACATAGATTATCTGGCTGTACAGTTAGTTATTCTAGATACTTAGTAGCCCGGTCCAATTTCACCGTGCATAACGCAGAATGTTATAGGAGTTATATTCGCCGCTGCAGGATTCAGTTTACTCAGGATCCGAAGCAATTTTATAACTTTGTAAACACTAAGCGTAAACATGTATCTATCGGCAGCGTCCCTCAGTCGGTTGGACGGGAAGTGGGCTGTACGTATGCAGTTTGAACCGCGCAAAAAGGGGAACCCAGGGAGTGCCTCAGGGAGGCACGATTTATCCTGAACCAGGAGATTATGCGGCGCTCCAGGATGTTTCCGGCGAGTTCTAAAGTGATAACCGCAGAACTTTCCATGCTTTGCTGCCTCTGCCACTTCCCACTTTTAGTGGAGGTTCACTGATCTCGACCATGGTGGACATAAACCCATTCATAGATGGTCGAGAAGCTTCAGCGGTTGCGGTCCTGCCTCGTGAGTCTGCCTTGGAGACTGTTTGATCGTCTCACGGACAAAAATTATGACGTTGCATTGGAGTTGCTAGGCAGCAGAACGAAGCACAACAAGTGCTGTTGCAGAAAGTGGACGATGCCACGCTGTCTAAGTGGAAGGAAAGGCAAGCTGACTCGGATTCCTTGGATTCCATTTCAACGCGGGAGTCTATCGCAAATTCCTTGAGATGCCGGATTTTGAAGAGCTTGGATTTGACGACGACATCACATGCACCAAATTTTGCGGTAGGACGGCGTAGTCATTTTCATCCAGGTAACTCTTCATTTGTGTTCATCCAGGTAACTGTCACAAACTCTGTGATGGCCATTCTCACATGATAAACTCCTGCCCAAGGTTTTTAAGCTTGTCGCCTAAGGAACGTTTAGGCAAAGTTATGCAATTGGATTTATGCCGTAAGTGCCTTTGATCCGGGCACCTTGCAATGCAGGCTTCATAGTCTGCTGCATTTGGTTGGCAATTCACCAGCTCAAGGCCAATACCCCTCTCCCGAGGTTTCCACATCTAGCGACGCTGTTTTTCGTTCAGCGCCCGCCGCCGTCAATTCTCTCGTCGCTAAGGATCGTGTTGGTCATGTGGTGTTGCTAGCCACTGCCAATATTCTGGTTACGAACCGCTCCGGAGTTCTACTGCCATGACGAGCGCAGCTTGATTCTGGCTCGCAGGTGCATCTAGTCACTTGAACGCTGACGGACCAGTTGCAGCTGCGGAAGATAAGGTCTCCGGTGACTGTATCCGGTATAGGTTACGCAGGGTTCTCTACAGCTGGGTTATCTGCGCAAGTCAGCTTGCAATCCCAATGCTCTGACTACTCGGCGCAATTAACTGCGATCGTACATCGTACTTCAACATCACTGACTTTCAGCCACATTTGGACATTGAACGTCAGCTCTTGGAAAATTCCCGCTTATGTAAACCTAGCGGATCTTCATTTTCACCATCCTTAGCCAGTTGATTTGCTAATTGAAGCTGGATTATTTTACGAGCAAACGGGGCAGATTCATCTGCCTCCTGGTTTGCTTTCAATCCAAAAATCTCGTCTCGGTTGGATTGTTTGGGGAGGCGGACGTCCTGACGGCGGTAAGGTCCTCATGACAGCTGAGCAGTCAGAGTTGCTAGTCCATATTATTCAGTATTCGGCGTACGGAGCTATAAGGCGGGCAGTCAACAACTTGTGCCTGCTGCCCCTTCATGATGCTGTTGAAAGATCATCTTCCAACGGGAGGAGTATGTCGGGTCAAGCAGCCGCCCGAAAGTTTGGCAGGCAATAATTTATTAAATTTGTTTATCTTTTCTTTATCTTTTTCTCTATTCACGTCGCCCGCTCTCGTGCATTCGATCGGCCCCCTGCATCTGCCGTCAGGTGCTATCGTTGCCTTGCTCTCTCGCGGTATCTCTATTATTCAGTCACATACATACATCATTTAAATAAATTGTAATCATACATAGAAATCTAAAGGTCCTGTTTTTTTATTACAGCCTAGATTTGGAACATTAAATAAAGCTCCCGAAAATGCTCGGTAAATGAACACAGGTTAAGTAACACAATTAAATGGAAACACTATGAGGATTTAAATAAAGGCAGGCAAATTATTCACTATAAATCCAAATACAAAAAGAAACAGAAAAATAACAAGAGTAAATACTATACCGGAGCTAGCGATCTCGGCGTCTTGCCATATTGTGAAAGAACTCCTGCGGATGCTTTTCCGATTTGGGCCTTTCATGGCTGCGCAGAATCTGCCCTACAGTTCTCTTTTCGACGTGAGATTATCTGTTTTGGACAAGTTTCTAGCCCTCCAGGTTCGCTACCCTCTCCCGCACCGGTAGAAGGCATCTTGCTAAGGCACTTGCTAAAAGTACGCTAAGGAATAATCGTGGGCTGCTATCCTCACATAAGTAAGGTTGAAAAGCTGCGGAGGTTGCGGACTTGTCTTCGGGACTCAGCCTTAGATGCAGTTCGTTCCTTCGAAATCTCCAAGTAGAATTATGTCATACATCATTGTCCTTGTGCTCCTTCAAGGATTGGACTCAGCTACCCAGGCCAAGTGGGAGGAAGGTGGAATTTTGACCTTCTTCCCACTTGGCCTAATCGACTACTTGGGAGTCGATGGCTGAATTTTTGGAGCAGCGATTTTAGAATACTGCAGGCTATGGATGCAGCCATGGACGCCTACGCGCCGGGACTCATATGGGAAGACGTGGAGTTGCAAATAATAGTAGATCGTCCTTTAACACCACTAATTCTCATTCCCCTGCCTGTATATTATGTGGTGGGTGGTCCCACGTAGTGTCTGCATATTATGGAAAGCTAAATCACATATTTCACAGTGTAATCTATTTATACACATTTTTTTATTTTCTCCGAGGTTTATGAGGTGCAGGGCCAAGTAGAAGCTTAAGAATGGAGCATGTAAAAATGTCTTCGGACTCTGTGTTCTAAGCCTGAACTCTGGGAAGACTTGGATTTTTACGGTTTCTGGTTTGATTGCGCTTTTGGGATCCATGTATTCAGGTGTCTAGTCGTTATTTGAATAAAATATTATCTATTTCGTGATGATTGCAATTAATCTGGTTGTTTTTGTACAGGTGTCACAAAGGTGAAAAGACCTTATTCCTTGTCTGTTAAATTGAGTTCTATCTAAGCTTTTGAACTTCCTATTTCTCCATTTTTCCACTTGCCATTAAATTTGATTTCGGAGGTAAATAATTTTAGATCACCTTATACATAATTTGTTCCGACCAAGATAAACCAAACGGATTGTCTGCCCCAAAAATGTAAACTTATATGTTCTTTTTATACCAGTAGCCCGTTTCCATGCGAACCGAAAAAATCATCAGAGTAACCTTAGGATTTATGTTTTCTGTCTTAGTAGGCCGTTCCTTTTAGAAAGTCTGTAGACCTCTTTGAAAATATTTCCAGAGCTCAGTCTGCCTCTGGCCGATAACATGTGAACATATATTTTTATTTCACACAAAAAAACATTTCTATTTTCTTATTCAATTTTTTATATTATTTATTTTACTTTATGTAATTCATCAAGATGAGCAATCACATCCAGATATTCCGTTTAGTTCTTCCGAAATATTTCGTATTTTTATTGGCTCTGAATTGGGTAATCTAATGGGCTCCGAGGTTTCCTCGCTCTTGTCATAATCTGAGCAGTTACTTCTCTGACATCCTTCTTTCCTCATTTTCTTTTTTATTTATTTTTTGTATTAAGGCTTAGTTTTACGAACCAATCGTTAATCCACTCTAGGATTCAAAATTGCTTAGCAAAAACACAAAAAAAAAAGGCGGGGAATATATTTTGGGTATTTCTAAAATAAATCATATTATTTTCTTAAATTTATTTCCTTTACTTATTTCAATGTTCAATCGCTGAACATCCAATTATTCCCCTTGAGATCTTCAGAGATATTTTTATTTTACAATAACTACGTGCCATGTCTTTCGGTTTTCAGCAGATACTTTTGATTATCTGATATATATATTATCTAGCAATCGCCCTAGGAGTAAGATATCTTGCCGATCTGCCTTGTTTTCTTCTTTTTTATTTTTCCAAAGCAATCAAAACATTTGTTATTTTATTTAGTTTCCTTATTTTTTATTTATTTTTATTTTTTCTCCAAGTTGGTCCTTAACTCATCTCCAAAAGAATGGTTGGGACCCTCCTTATTTTCAAATACTACTTTAAAAACTTTAAATAGCTAATGCCTGTAAAGGTATCACTTCTACACTTTACGGGCCCCCTTTTAATGACTCATCACGTGGTCAACTCCCACTTTAACTTTAACCCAATAAAACAGAGCCTAGACAAAATAAAAGGTAGAGTAAGGCGGAGTAAGGTGGAGTAACCCATAAAGCCTACCTTTTAGAGGCGGCAACCCTGTTTTTATTATGTTTTTTTTTATTAATTCAATATCTTAATCCAATCATTTGTTTATTCATTTCAAATGGGACCTTCTCCAAATACCCCCCATATAACGTCACTTATTAAATAAAAATTAAAATATATATTCAAAACAGGTTATAAGCGCATACGGTGCGGATACTCGCTAGATGTCCGGGGCTATTTATTTGAGAGGAGGAACCCTGAGGAGGGTCCTGCTATGGAATCTTCGGTTAACAACCAGACTTTTTCGGAGCTTTTAAATTTATTTTTGACTTTTGTGCTCTTCAACTATCAACAATTTGCATTACACAATTATTATTACAAGACAAAACCCTTGCCTTACTGCACGAACAATCGTGGGCTGCAATCCTCAAACAAGTAAGGTGGAAAAGCTGCAGAGGTTGCTATCTTGTCTAAGCGACTCAGCCTTAGAAGCAGTTCGTTCCTTGGAAATCTCCGAAGAGAATTCATCATTGTCCATGTGCTCCAAGGTTTGGACCCAGCTACCCAGGACAAGTGGGAGGAACAACTGTGTGCTTGTGTGCCGTGAAAATATCCGTCTGCTTCAACGTATATGATTATTTTACAAGCCTTATAAATTTAAGGAACAGTATGTACAGTTAGTTATTCAAGAGTAGCTCGGTCCCATTTCACCGTGCATATCGCAGAATGTTATAGGAGCTATATTCGCCGCCGCCGGATTCAGTTTACTCAGGATCCGAAGCAGTTTTATAACTTTGTAAACTCTATTAGATTTGAGACTTAAATTTACCGACCATATATCTACAATACATGCAATACATCCTCAGTACGGAGTACACCAAGATCACATTGAATCTGTACAAAAAAACTTTCGCTCTTAGTGGACTTAATTGGGATGAAAATCTTTACCTTCCCTCTTATCGTACTGTTACTAAACACTTTAGACTTTTACTAAACAACTTACCATCATTAACAAACCGTTAACCCTAAATCTTATGTATGTAGAAGGACTAGAAACTTTCGTCCTCTACTCCTCAGCCATTGTAGTTCGATATATGCCCAACACGATCCCAACGATCCCAACGATCCCAACTCAGGGCATTATGTTTGGACTATAATGGTCTCTACCACATCTTGTCACTTTGCTCCACTAACAATCTTAAATCGCTCATATTAACCGCCTTAACTGTGCAACACTCTTCCTCGTGATATCTTTCTCCTACTCCTCGCTTAATCTGTCTCGGATCTATTCCCGCGATTCGAGCCGTACGTTACGCGGCAGCGTACCTCGGTCGGTTGGACGAGAGGTGGAATGTACGTATGCAATGGGAACCGCAAAAAAAAAAAAAACAAAAAAATATAAAAAAGGGTTATAACCATAATGTGTAATTGTTACCCGCAGGTGCTGTCCTCCTTGAAATCAGTGGAGACATGCGGATCGTCGCGGATTAAAACTCCCACATGTTACGGCCACTGACCAACCTTCCACTTCATCTTCCTCTATTTTAAAAAACTAATGTCTTCTCTAACACTTACCTATCAGAACAGAAGAGGGTTATGTAGTAAACTTTCCAAAATGTATTCTGATAGTTCTTTCTTTGCATCTCACATTATTGTATTTACAGAAACTTGGTTAAAGCCGGACATCTTAAGCTCCGAAGTTTTTCCTAGTAGGTACACCACTTTTAGATGTGATAGAACTTTGCGAAGGGGAGGAGGAGTGCTAATTTCTGTAGACTCCAAATTCGCTTCTGAAGAGGTAAAATCACGAGAGTTTGGTGACATTGAATTTCTTTGCATCAAAATCACTTTGTCCGATCAATCTTTGTATGTTACCTATTCGTACATACCACCTTCGTCCGAACCGCCAACATACTGGCAACATTTGTCCGCTATTCGTTTGGTTTTCGATCGTCTGTCTGATGGTGACCAGCTGATAGCTCTGGGTGACTTTAATATCCCAGAACTTATATGGTCAAATGTTGAAAATTCACCGTCTTTACAGCTTAACTCCCACCACGACTTTCCTGTGGGCATGTTTGACATGTCACTCGGGCAAATTAACCACGTTAGAAATTCTTTAGGTCGGCTGCTGGACTTATGTTTCGTTTCTGATCCTGATGGAATTACTCTTTCCAGAACTTGGCCCTTTTCTGACCCTGAGGATCCATATCATCCCACTCTTGAGCTTTCAATTGAAAACAACTCCTTAATTGACCTTAAGTCTACACTTAAATCTCATAAAGTTCGTTTCTTTCGTAAGGCTGACTTTATGAAATTAAATAAGTTAATTTCGGAATTTGATTGGTCTGATTTACTGGCATGCAATGATATAAACTTAGCATTACAAAAATTTTAATTCTCTGTAAACTCATTTTTTGACGTTTGTGTGCCGTGGAAATATCCGTCCCCTTCAACGAATCCGCCTTGGTATACACGGCATCTTAACAACTTAAAGAATAGTATGAGTAGACTTTTGAATAAACATAGATTATCTGGCTGTACAGTTAGTTATTCTAGATACTTAGTAGCCCGGTCCAATTTCACCGTGCATAACGCAGAATGTTATAGGAGTTATATTCGCCGCTGCATTATATTCAGTTTACTCAGGATCCGAAGCAATTTTATAACTTTGTAAACACTAAGCGTAAACATGTATCTATCGGCAGCGTCCCTCAGTCGGTTGGACGGGAAGTGGGCTGTACGTATGCAGTTTGAACCGCGCAAAAAGGGGAACCCAGGGAGTGCCTCAGGGAGGCACGATTTATCCTGAACCAGGAGATTATGCGGCGCTCCAGGATGTTTCCGGCGAGTTCTAAAGTGATAACCGCAGAACTTTCCATGCTTTGCTGCCTCTGCCACTTCCCACTTTTAGTGGAGGTTCACTGATCTCGACCATGGTGGACATAAACCCATTCATAGATGGTCGAGAAGCTTCAGCGGTTGCGGTCCTGCCTCGTGAGTCTGCCTTGGAGACTGTTTGATCGTCTCACGGACAAAAATTATGACGTCGCATTGGAGTTGCTAGGCAGCAGAACGAAGCACAACAAGTGCTGTTGCAGAAAGTGGACGATGCCACGCAGTCTAAATGAAAGGAAAGGCAAGCTGACTCGGATTCCTTGGATTCCATTCCAACGCGGGAGTCTATCGCAAATTCCTTGAGCGGATGCGCCTAAAGCGACGTAGGCATAAAGAGAAAAAAAAAGGATACAATTTGAACTTAACCCGCGAAAAATAAACAAAAAAAAATATCCCATTTTTGGCGAGAGTTACCACTTAGGCAAATCATCGGCCAGCTGATCAATAGTGGATCAAGACTGGTTAGTCTAAAAGGGGCAGGAAATGAGCGGGAGAGGGCAGAGGGCAAGCCTACCGCAAGTTGGACGTGTTGAGGAGAGCGAAAATTTTTAAACTCTTTTTTTTGTTCGTGCCGGATTGCAAGTGCCAACTGCAAGTTTCTTTCCGCCTCGAAAGAAACGGAACTGCGGGATCGCAACAAGCCGCGAGTGAAAGACAGATTCAACATCTAGCCGGTACCTGGAGCCGAAGTGGTACACGTGGAACACGTGATCAGCGCGGGAGGAGAGGCGCTAGGAATTTGGCGAGGAGAAGAAGAACCCTTTTTTAGAAGTTTAAGTTAACGCTATTGTTAAGTGGATCACACTAAAAAATGAAAATTGAAGAAACATGAAATTAAAAGAAGAAAAAAAGAAAAAAATGTAGAAAAAAAGAAAAATCAAGCAAAAATATTCAATAAAATTTAAGCCATTATCATTAATTAGTAATTGTTTTCCATTTTTTTTATTTGATTTTTTAAGATCCAGTGACCTTCTAAAAAAAAAAAGAAGAAGTGCAGAAAACATCATAAGAAGGTGTGAGTTGGAAAAGAAGAGCGAAAACAATAAGTGAAGTTTTGTTTGTCATTGATTAAAGTGAAAGAAAAAGCAAAGGAAGGCACAGTGGTATTAAACAGAGTTTCGATTATTAAAAATAAAATGTGAAAAAAATTTTTTTTTCTCTGGATTAAGAGAAAAGAGGAAGAAGGAAGTGAATAAAACTTAGACTGAACACAGAATAAAAATACTAATGGAAAATTTCTAAACAAAAAAATAAAAATCTTAAACCACTTCTACAGCCACCAACGCCAAGGTCGACCTTTTCGCCGAGGAAAGCACGTAAGTCAGAAATTTTCCATTGTGAATTAAAGAAGAAGATATTTAATTGAAGTTTATTAGCCATGCGCAAAATTTGATTTATTATGAATTTATATGATTGGTTTTTCCTTTTTCCCACCGTACACACAACCTTAGACAGAAAACAAAACAGTGATGGAAAAATTTGAATAAATTAATTTCTCTAAACTATAAATACACATGCAGCCTAAAATTATTAGAAAAAAATGAAAATATATTTATAATCAAACTAAATAAATAAATTAGTTAGAGTTTTCATTAGGATTAGTCATTTTCCCTCATAAAAAAAATAATATGATTAATTTGGCTATGTCAATTAAGAACTTTAAATAAAAATATAATAAATAAAATGTTACTGTAAATTTAACTGACGAACTTCGCAAATAAATCCTCGGGTATAGTGGGGGAAAAGGGGCCACGAGAGTGACACTCTTCTGCCTGTGGCCAAGGTAGGGTTGGGGAAAATAAGGACACACCAACAGCAGTGCTCCTTCAATTATACTCTCGAAACAATTTCTGTCCTGTTCCAATTTTCTATTTGAATTTGATTGATCATGAATACCGGCTCTGATCTCAAGCGGAGATTATAAACTTCTCTCTGTCGCAGCACGCAACCTTTCTTATACCGCTAAATTACTATTATCCTACGTTGCAACTCGCGAAGAATC
The DNA here is from genome assembly GCF_017639315.1 of Drosophila ananassae. NCBI lineage: Eukaryota > Metazoa > Arthropoda > Insecta > Diptera > Drosophilidae > Drosophila > Drosophila ananassae. The sequence goes on along the minus strand of NW_025319078.1, from coordinate 198,651 downwards.
TGTCCCAGCAAGACCTCCACCCCCAAGCCGACGAGTTAGAGCCGGACCCTTTCAGCGTGCCCGCCAGGTCCTTCCACTGCCCCTACAAACGTTGCACGTTACAATAATAATATTATATTATTAGATAATAATAATTTAGAAAAAAAGTGTTGCCCAACATGGAGGCCTTCCTAAGGAAAAAAAAAATAATGATAACTGCCACAGAAACTCAACGATCATTAGATTCGAAATCTGTATTACTTTTCGATTTCAATTTTCAACAAACTTTCTCTATTTACAAATTTGCTACTCTTGACTTTGAATTGTTCGAGAAACTTATGTCAGAAGACTCTGGTGTTCTGAGGGTCCGAAATTCATTTTAGGAGCGGAGATTTGCCCGTCTGTCATCTGTCATGGAACTCAGTGCAAGGATCACAGAGAACTACAAACTTCGGTTTAGTCTCCGACCTGTTGCTGAGGTACCATCCTAATCAAATTAGAAGTTTGCCTAGTGGCTCATACGAATAGGAATATAGAGACGTTCTAACAGAGAGACGTCCTAACCACGGTGACTACTGAGAAAGTCTAATTTCCTTTCTGTTGGGCCAAGCAGCCACCAAAGAATGCATATAAAATAATTGTAATATGCTAAGCTGCAGCTGTTGTTATCAGCATGATTCGTCTCTGTTTTGTCTCCCAGTTTCGCATGCGCTTTATTGTTATTTGTAGCGTCTGCGCTTTGGGGAGCTTTGGTTGAGCTTCTGCGCAAGCTCTTGGTTTGGCGTTCGTTGTGATTTGGAGTTGATTGGAGCCGCATATATTAGGGTTAAATTGAACCCAAAATAAATATATTGAAACTATAATTTGAAACGCGTGTAGTTATTCGGCTGCTATTAAAAACTATTAATATCATCCCGTTCAATTATTGTGATCAGCATTAAAAGTGCCACTAGAACACCGTTGTTGGTTTTGTTGTCGCAAAGTTGCATTTTAATTTAATTACACAATGGAATCTGGAGCTGAAGCTACTGCATCTACTGCGTAAAGCCGTGAAAGGATGCTGCGGAGACGCGGAGAGGTAACATGTCAGGAAATGGAGGTACTGCATCGGAAGGCTGCGATGCAGACCGACGATTCAACCATTCTGATCCTCGAGTCTATGGAGAAGCGTCTGCGCGACCGTTTCACCACGCTGCAGGAGGAATTGGAGGAGCTAAACTATAGCGAGATCGGGAGCGATTTATATTGGCGATTTTCTCAACTGGCTACGGACGTGCACGTTGACATCCAGGTGGAGGTGGCCAAGCGTTCTATGCGGGTTGCTGCTCACTCTACGCTTTTGAATGCTACCAGTGGTGCTGGGATTTCAAACGCTCCATATAGGCCTGCTCCCTCATTGCCCCCGTTGCCAATGCCAACATTTAGCGGCGGCTATGCCGAGTGGCCGGATTTTTGCGCCCTATTTAGGACAACCAGTGACAGTCACCCTCACTTGACCAAGATGGAGAAGCTCAGATGGCTCATTTGCTGCCTGCGGGACTCAGCCCTGGAGACTGTGAGGACGCTTGAGATTACTGACGCTAACTATGATGTTGCCCTCGACCTTTTGCGCAACCGTTTCAGCAATCGTCGTTTAATCTTCCAGGCTCACATCAACGAGATCCTGCAGTTAAGGGTGGTTGAGCCGGGATCCGTTGCTACTCTTCGAGAATTATCCGACCGATTCAATGGACATATGCGGGTCCTTATGACGTCGGCCGAAATTCAAGGGTGCCTCTTCATCCAGATCATCTTCCAAAAGCTGGACCCTGCTACAAAGGCCAAATGGGAAGACTCTCTGGCAGGAAGCACTGATGACAGCCTTCCATCTTGGGAGTCTATGGCACGATTCTTAGAGCAAAGTGCCGGACTCTCGAAAGCGTTGACTTTTCTTTGGCGTATTCACCAGCTAACCAAGTAGGCCGAGGTAGATCGTCCAATAACCGATCCTCGTGCATGGTTATTAACGCCAGTCCTGCCCTATGCGCCCTGTGTGGTGTTTCGGCGCACGAGCTTCCTGCTTGTCCAAAGTTCAGTTGTTTGCCAATTGAGGAACGGTACGACGAAGTGCGGCGTCTGGCTCGCTGTTTTGTTTGTCTGGAGGATGGCCATCTCGCTCTTGGATGCTCAGCTACCCGCTGCTCGGCGTGCAATCACCGTCATCATATTCTGTTGCACCCTCGCGGGCAGGTTTCACCCGCACGAGTCTCACGTCCCATCGGTGCAGTTGCTGGTGCGAACCTATCCCGCTCAATTAACACTGTTGTGACCCAGGATCGCAATGCTGAGCTAGTGCTCCTGCCAACAGCCAATGTACTCGTTCGTGGTCGATCTGGAGACTTCCTGCCTTGCCGAGTTTTATTGGATTCCGGTTCACAAGTGCATCTCATCTCGTCGCGGCTGGCGAATGAACTTCAGCTTGGCCGCTCCAAATGCTCCACAACGGAGCATTGAGGCTGTTGTAGCTTCACATATCAGCCTAGCCAGGACATAGATGCTTCGGGCTGGAAGATTCCTGGCAATATGGATCTAGCTGACCCCAACTTCCACAAAACGCAGCGAGTGGACCTGCTTATTGGAGCCGGCTTATTCTTTGACCTATTGTCGGCTGGCCAAATCCAGTTAGGTCACGGGCTCCCAATTGCTCAGAACACTCGATTTGGCTGGGTGTTTTCTGGCCACGGTGGACTATCACGGAGGACAACCCATGGAATAACCTCTGCAATAATGTGACTGCTGCCCCTTCCAACATTGTTATTAAAGGCCCACCCTTCAATGGGGGGAGGATGTTGGGCCAAGCAGCCACCAAAGAATGCATATAAAATAATTGTAATATGCTAAGCTGCAGCTGTTGTTATCAGCATGATTCGTCTCTGTTTTGTCTCCCAGTTTCGCATGCGCTTTATTGTTATTTGTAGCGTATGCGCTTTGGGGAGCTTTGGTTGAGCTTCTGCGCAAGCTCTTGGTTTGGCGTTTGTTGTGATTTGGAGTTGATTGGAGCCGCATATATTAGGGTTAAATTGAACCCAAAATAAATATATTGAAACTATAATTTGAAATGCGTGTAGTTATTCGGCTGCTAATTAAAACTATTAATAGCTCAACACTTTCTTTTCTGAGAGGTTAAACATTTTGTTTTTGATGCATCAGGAAAACTACATAGATCGGTTCTACATTAGCGTTCCTCCGGCCGGAAGAAGAAGAAGCACGTGTGCGGCGCGGCAAGGGTGAAATTTTGTGCAAGAAAAATCGCAATAAAATCGAAGCCACCAGCAGTGCAATCCATAATCTTTAGAAGTATAAAGGAAATAGAAGACGATGGTGCCAATTGGAGCCGTGCATGGCGGCCATCCCGGCGAGGTGCATCCGCCGCCGCAGCCAATGCCAACGGCGCCCACCGGCCCCAACTCATTGCAGCCAGCGTCTGCAAGCGCCAACACCAGCGTCTCCTCCAACAAGGGATCTCTGTCGGTGAAGCCCAACTACACGCTCAAGTTCACGCTCGCCGGTGTCGGCTGTGAAGTTCAGTCCCAACGGCGAATGGCTCGCCAGTTCATCCGCCGATAAACTGATCAAAATCTGGGGCGCCTACGATGGAAAGTTTGAGAAGACCATTTCGGGCCACAAGCTGGGCATCAGCGATGTGGCATGGAGCTCTGATTCCCGGCTGCTGGTCAGCGGCAGCGACGACAAAACCCTAAAGGTCTGGGAGCTCAGCACTGGCAAGAGCCTGAAAACCCTAAAGGGTCACAGCAACTACGTCTTCTGCTGTAATTTCAACCCGCAATCGAACCTGATCGTGTCGGGCAGCTTCGACGAGAGCGTTCGCATCTGGGATGTGCGCACGGGCAAGTGCCTGAAGACCCTGCCCGCCCACTCTGATCCGGTGTCGGCGGTGCACTTCAACCGCGACGGCTCACTGATTGTGAGCAGCAGCTACGATGGATTGTGCCGCATCTGGGACACCGCCAGTGGACAGTGCCTGAAGACCCTCATCGACGACGACAACCCGCCAGTTAGCTTTGTGAAGTTTTCGCCAAATGGCAAGTACATTCTGGCGGCCACGCTGGACAACACCCTGAAGCTGTGGGACTACTCCAAAGGCAAGTGCCTGAAGACGTATACCGGACACAAGAACGAGAAGTACTGCATTTTCGCCAACTTTTCGGTTACGGGCGGCAAGTGGATTGTGAGTGGAAGCGAGGACAACATGGTGTATATTTGGAATCTGCAGAGCAAGGAGGTGGTGCAGAAGCTACAGGGACACACAGACACCGTTCTGTGCACCGCCTGCCATCCCACTGAGAACATAATTGCCTCGGCGGCGCTCGAGAACGACAAGACTATAAAGTTGTGGAAGTCGGACACATAGATGATCGCTGGTATCCAGCTGTATAGATGATGAAACGGAACAGGAGGAGAGTAATAAGCAGCCGTAGCAGCTAAAAACTAAAACTAAAAACATACATACATTTCTTGAATAATCTAATTTTAACGAAAAAAGTTCTAATTTAATTTAATCCTTTTTTTTTATATATTCATATTTAATCGTCACACTCTTTAAGTCAAAGTCTTATCCTTTAATCACAATTTAAAAACTCACATTCTAAGACAAACGTTGGGCATGCCTTGCCCTATATACATACACACTATAAATGGTAAAAAAAAACCATTTTGAATTTTTTTTTTTTTGTTTTTGCCGATTCAACAGAGGTTTAGGATAGATCAATAGGGCCAAGAAGATAACATTTTCACAAATTATAAACATTACTTAGTCATGATGGGCTTGGATAGATCGCCCGACCGTGGCTCTCAAGAAGCGCAAAAACTAATTTGTCAACTTTGCAAGACAGAAATCAAATCCGCAGCCGAAATTTTTGAAACCACTTGTCATCACGAGTTCCACAAGAAAGGCATCAATGTGCATTTTAAGAAAAGCGACAACTGTCCTGTATGCAATAGTATCTGTAGGCCAGCAGTCGAAGGTCTTCAAACGCGATCTCAATCAAGAGTCCGTCAGACGAAGGGTAGCCATGAAAGGACACCTTCTGACGACATCCCTAACACTTCCCGAAACACCGAGGCAGCTAGCATGAGGAGCACTTCTAGCTATGGAGAAGAGGCTGCTCACCATATTGACGGAGAAGATGGCCGAACTGGTGCAAACGTCTGTGTTAGACAGTATGGAAAGACTGATAGCAACGCCTGCCAACTCTGCCGTGAGCAGGGAAGTTAGATCAACCCCGAGGTTAGAGGACATACAGCAACCGCACATAGAGGAAGCAACGGATCCCACCGCAATACCGACTATGCCAGCGGGATGCGCACTGTCTCCCCAACGAAGCACAATATCCGATCTAGGAATACGACCAGACAAAGTTGGACATATCCTAAATGGGTGGAAGCTCAAGTACTCCGGAACCGGCGTACCAATAGACGACTTTATCAACCGTGTGGAAGCACTGACTCAACAGGCGCTGGATGGGAATTTCGCGGTGTTGTGCCGCAACGTCAGCGTGTTATTTGAAGGTAAGGCCACGGAATTCTATTGGCGATATCACAAGTCTGTAGCTGAGGTTCGATGGGATCAGTTATGTTCAGCGCTCCGTTTACATTTTCGTCAAAACCGGGACGACGTCGATGTAGAAGAATTGATAAGAAACAGGAAACAGAAGCCAAACTAAACTTTCGACGCATTCTACGATAGTGTGAAGGTAATGATTGATCAATTACAAACGCCTTGGTCCACTCGCAAGTTAGTTCGCATTCTTAAGAACAATTTGCGACCAGAAATACGTCACGAAATTCTGAATGTCGAGGCGGTAAAGGTCCAGGAGCTTCGAGAGATTTGTCGACGCCGAGAGGCTTTCCTGGAAGATGTCAAACGATCACATGGCTATAGTAGAGTGACTCCATTCCGGCGGGAAGTCGCGGTATTAATCGACGAACCTGATGCGGAAAGCAGCTCGCAAGTTGGAATTGATGCAGATGTCAAAGCACTCGCCCTGGTATGCTGGAATTGCCACCACGAAGGACACCGATATCAAGATTGTCTGGAAGAAAAATGAGTGTTTTGTTACGGCTGTAGAGCAGCCAACACCTACAAACCCAACTGTACGAGGTGCTCAAAAAACTTAAAGCTCGGCAGTTCGAAGTCAGCGTACAGACCGAGGACATCGAATGCCGCCCACAACCAGTCAACAATAACAGAGTAAATAGGAAAGAGCCAAGAGCTATTCCTAAACCCACACCGGACGCGACACAAAGCAATGAAAGTTTATTGCTACACCAGAAAAGACAAAATTTACCTAAGATGACAAGACAAGAAAGATTACCTGAGCTTCTCTTTAGTGTGCGAAATGACCGCAGTTCGAGAAGGATTAAAACATATTGGGAAAAAATATCGAAAAGAGTAAGAGCGGATTGAGACACGCTCGTACCAGAGATCTTCGTCCATTTTTGCCAGAGCAGCTATAAGATCGCATCTTTTATGGACTCCTTGATTCAGGAGCTTCGATAAGTTGTATAGGGGATTTACAAGGCCAAAGAAGAGGAGTCTTCCATGCCAAGGATATACGTCAAAGACGTCCCTTCAGTCGGTATCAGCCTAGGGTCAAAATTGGAATACCCTAGTCTGATTATGGGAGGGAATTTGTAACGGCGCCTGAAGCGACGTAGGCATAAAGAGAAAAAAACAAAGAATGATATTTAAACTTAACCCGCGAAAAATAAATACAAAAAATTATCCCAATTTTGGCGAGAGTTACCACTTAGGCAAATCTTCGGTCAAGACTGGTCAGTCTAAAAGGGGCTGAAAATGGCGCGGGAGAGGGCAGACCTTATTAATTATTATTAGAGGGCAGATGTGATAAAAATTTTTTTTTCTCTGGATTAAGAGAAAAGAGGAAGAAGGAAGTGAATAAAACTTAGACTGAACACAGAATAAAAATACTAATGGAAAATTTCTAAAAAAAAAATAAAAATCTTAAACCATAATCCACGTCTACAGCCACCAACGCCAAGGTCGACCTTTTCGCCGAGGAAAGCACGTAAGTCAGAAATTGCCATTGTGAATTAAAGAAGAAGATATTTAATTGAAGTTTATTAGCTATGCGTAAAATTTGATTTAGTTATTCGGCTGCTATTAAAAACTATTAATATCATCCCGTTCAATTATTGTGATCAGCATTAAAAGTGCCACTAGAACACCGTTGTTGGTTTTGTTGTCGCAAAGTTGCATTTTAATTTAATTGCACAATGGAATCTGGAGCTGAAGCTACTGCATCTACTGCGTAAAGCCGTGAAAGGATGCTGCGGAGACGCGGAGAGGTAACATGTCAGGAAATGGAGGTACTGCATCGGAAGGCTGCGATGCAGACCGACGATTCAACCATTCTGATCCTCGAGTCTATGGAGAAGCGTCTGCGCGACCGTTTCACCACGCTGCAGGAGGAATTGGAGGAGCTAAACTATAGCGAGATCGGGAGCGATTTATATTGGCGATTTTCTCAACTGGCTACGGACGTGCACGTTGACATCCAGGTGGAGGTGGCCAAGCGTTCTATGCGGGTTGCTGCTCACTCTACGCTTTTGAATGCTACCAGTGGTGCTGGGATTTCAAACGCTCCATATAGGCCTGCTCCCTCATTGCCCCCGTTGCCAATGCCAACATTTAGCGGCGGCTATGCCGAGTGGCCGGATTTTTGCGCCCTATTTAGGACAACCAGTGACAGTCACCCTCACTTGACCAAGATGGAGAAGCTCAGATGGCTCATTTGCTGCCTGCGGGACTCAGCCCTGGAGACTGTGAGGACGCTTGAGATTACTGACGCTAACTATGATGTTGCCCTCGACCTTTTGCGCAACCGTTTCAGCAATCGTCGTTTAATCTTCCAGGCTCACATCAACGAGATCCTGCAGTTAAGGGTGGTTGAGCCGGGATCCGTTGCTACTCTTCGAGAATTATCCGACCGATTCAATGGACATATGCGGGTCCTTATGACGTCGGCCGAAATTCAAGGGTGCCTCTTCATCCAGATCATCTTCCAAAAGCTGGACCCTGCTACAAAGGCCAAATGGGAAGACTCTCTGGCAGGAAGCACTGATGACAGCCTTCCATCTTGGGAGTCTATGGCACGATTCTTAGAGCAAAGTGCCGGACTCTCGAAAGCGTTGACTTTTCTTTGGCGTATTCACCAGCTAACCAAGTAGGCCGAGGTAGATCGTCCAATAACCGATCCTCGTGCATGGTTATTAACGCCAGTCCTGCCCTATGCGCCCTGTGTGGTGTTTCGGCGCACGAGCTTCCTGCTTGTCCAAAGTTCAGTTGTTTGCCAATTGAGGAACGGTACGACGAAGTGCGGCGTCTGGCTCGCTGTTTTGTTTGTCTGGAGGATGGCCATCTCGCTCTTGGATGCTCAGCTACCCGCTGCTCGGCGTGCAATCACCGTCATCATATTCTGTTGCACCCTCGCGGGCAGGTTTCACCCGCACGAGTCTCACGTCCCATCGGTGCAGTTGCTGGTGCGAACCTATCCCGCTCAATTAACACTGTTGTGACCCAGGATCGCAATGCTGAGCTAGTGCTCCTGCCAACAGCCAATGTACTCGTTCGTGGTCGATCTGGAGACTTCCTGCCTTGCCGAGTTTTATTGGATTCCGGTTCACAAGTGCATCTCATCTCGTCGCGGCTGGCGAATGAACTTCAGCTTGGCCGCTCCAAATGCTCCACAACGGAGCATTGAGGCTGTTGTAGCTTCACATATCAGCCTAGCCAGGACATAGATGCTTCGGGCTGGAAGATTCCTGGCAATATGGATCTAGCTGACCCCAACTTCCACAAAACGCAGCGAGTGGACCTGCTTATTGGAGCCGGCTTATTCTTTGACCTATTGTCGGCTGGCCAAATCCAGTTAGGTCACGGGCTCCCAATTGCTCAGAACACTCGATTTGGCTGGGTGTTTTCTGGCCACGGTGGACTATCACGGAGGACAACCCATGGAATAGCCTCTGCAATAATGTGACTGCTGCCCCTTCCAACATTGTTATTAAAGGCCCACCCTTCAATGGGGGGAGGATGTTGGGCCAAGCAGCCACCAAAGAATGCATATAAAATAATTGTAATATGCTAAGCTGCAGCTGTTGTTATCAGCATGATTCGTCTCTGTTTTGTCTCCCAGTTTCGCATGCGCTTTATTGTTATTTGTAGCGTATGCGCTTTGGGGAGCTTTGGTTGAGCTTCTGCGCAAGCTCTTGGTTTGGCGTTTGTTGTGATTTGGAGTTGATTGGAGCCGCATATATTAGGGTTAAATTGAACCCAAAATAAATATATTGAAACTATAATTTGAAATGCGTGTAGTTATTCGGCTGCTAATTAAAACTATTAATAGCTCAACACTTTCTTTTCTGAGAGGTTAAACATTTTGTTTTTGATGCATCAGGAAAACTACATAGATCGGTTCTACATCGTATTAAGTCCGATGCAACATAAATGAAAGAGTTACTACACTCCCTAAACAGCTCAGCCGCCTAGAAACCTTAAGTTTACAGGGCCTATGTCTTAAAAATCTTTTGAGAGATTCGATTAAATTAAATTTCACCCGACATCCGAGGATATCAGAAGCGAAGTTCAGTTAGTTGTCGTACCACACTTGCGCTGCAATTTATTTTATTTTCACGTGTGGCAGGAAACGCGACCCCCCAAAAACCACCAAACCAAACAAACCGATCAGGTTAGGCGGTGCCAAACAAGACGACGGCATCACACTTGGAAGAAATCGAGCCAATAATCAAAACTTTTGGGCCAGGATACCGCCATTAGCGTTCCTCCGGCCGGAAGAAGAAGAAGCACGTGTGCGGCGCGGCAAGGGTGAAATTTTGTGCAAGAAAAATCGCAATAAAATCGAAGCCACCAGCAGTGCAATCCATAATCTTTAGAAGTATAAAGGAAATAGAAGACGATGGTGCCTGTTTATGCTGAATTAATAGTAATATACTAATATATAATCTAATAATACTAAAAAATAATCGATATCACCGACTGTGCCATCTCGAGAGATTCTTTCCATCTCTAGCATGATTTTGAAGTTTTTTGGAGTTGTTTTTTTGCCGGCAAATTCGTTTTGCATAATAAAGAGACCGGAGTGTCTTTAAAACCATCCTAAAATCTGTGTTTCTACTATTCGCCTCATTCCTGGCATACCAGTGCCAATTGGAGCCGTGCATGGCGGCCATCCCGGCGAGGTGCATCCGCCGCCGCAGCCAATGCCAACGGCGCCCACCGGCCCCAACTCATTGCAGCCAGCGTCTGCAAGCGCCAACACCAGCGTCTCCTCCAACAAGGGATCTCTGTCGGTGAAGCCCAACTACACGCTCAAGTTCACGCTCGCCGGTGTCGGCTGTGAAGTTCAGTCCCAACGGCGAATGGCTGGCCAGTTCATCCGCCGATAAACTGATCAAAATCTGGGGGGCCTACGATGGAAAGTTTGAGAAGACCATTTCGGGCCACAAGCTGGGCATCAGCGATGTGGCATGGAGCTCTGATTCCCGGCTGCTGGTCAGCGGCAGCGACGACAAAACCCTAAAGGTCTGGGAGCTCAGCACTGGCAAGAGCCTGAAAACCCTAAAGGGTCACAGCAACTACGTCTTCTGCTGTAATTTCAACCCGCAATCGAACCTGATCGTGTCGGGCAGCTTCGACGAGAGCGTTCGCATCTGGGATGTGCGCACGGGCAAGTGCCTGAAGACCCTGCCCGCCCACTCTGATCCGGTGTCGGCGGTGCACTTCAACCGCGACGGCTCACTGATTGTGAGCAGCAGCTACGATGGATTGTGCCGCATCTGGGACACCGCCAGTGGACAGTGCCTGAAGACCCTCATCGACGACGACAACCCGCCAGTTAGCTTTGTGAAGTTTTCGCCAAATGGCAAGTACATTCTGGCGGCCACGCTGGACAACACCCTGAAGCTGTGGGACTACTCCAAAGGCAAGTGCCTGAAGACGTATACCGGACACAAGAACGAGAAGTACTGCATTTTCGCCAACTTTTCGGTTACGGGCGGCAAGTGGATTGTGAGTGGAAGCGAGGACAACATGGTGTATATTTGGAATCTGCAGAGCAAGGAGGTGGTGCAGAAGCTACAGGGACACACAGACACCGTTCTGTGCACCGCCTGCCATCCCACTGAGAACATAATTGCCTCGGCGGCGCTCGAGAACGACAAGACTATAAAGTTGTGGAAGTCGGACACATAGATGATCGCTGGTATCCAGCTGTATAGATGATGAAACGGAACAGGAGGAGAGTAATAAGCAGCCGTAGCAGCTAAAAACTAAAACTAAAAACATACATACATTTCTTGAATAATCTAATTTTAACGAAAAAAGTTCTAATTTAATTTAATCCTTTTTTTTTATATATTCATATTTAATCGTCACACTCTTTAAGTCAAAGTCTTATCCTTTAATCACAATTTAAAAACTCACATTCTAAGACAAACGTTGGGCATGCCTTGCCCTATATACATACACACTATAAATGGTAAAAAAAAACCATTTTGAATTTTTTTTTTTTTGTTTTTGCCGATTCAACAGAAGTTTAGGATAGATCAATAGGTCAGACGAAGGGTAGCCATGAAAGGACACCTTCTGACGACATCCCTAACACTTCCCGAAACACCGAGGCAGCTAGCATGAGGAGCACTTCTAGCTATGGAGAAGAGGCTGCTCACCATATTGACGGAGAAGATGGCCGAACTGGTGCAAACGTCTGTGTTAGACAGTATGGAAAGACTGATAGCAACGCCTGCCAACTCTGCCGTGAGCAGGGAAGTTAGATCAACCCCGAGGTTAGAGGACATACAGCAACCGCACATAGAGGAAGCAACGGATCCCACCGCAATACCGACTATGCCAGCGGGATGCGCAATGTCTCCCCAACGAAGCACAATATCCGATCTAGGAATACGACCAGACAAAGTTGGACATATCCTAAATGGGTGGAAGCTCAAGTACTCCGGAACCGGCGTACCAATAGACGACTTTATCAACCGTGTGGAAGCACTGACTCAACAGGCGCTGGATGGGAATTTCGCGGTGTTGTGCCGCAACGTCAGCGTGTTATTTGAAGGTAAGGCCACGGAATTCTATTGGCGATATCACAAGTCTGTAGCTGAGGTTCGATGGGATCAGTTATGTTCAGCGCTCCGTTTACATTTTCGTTAAAACCGGGACGACGTCGATGTAGAAGAATTGATAAGAAACAGGAAACAGAAGCCAAACTAAACTTTCGACGCATTCTACGATAGTGTGAAGGTAATGATTGATCAATTACAAACGCCTTGGTCCACTCGCAAGTTAGTTCGCATTCTTAAGAACAATTTGCGACCAGAAATACGTCACGAAATTCTGAATGTCGAGGCGGTAAAGGTCCAGGAGCTTCGAGAGATTTGTCGACGCCGAGAGGCTTTCCTGGAAGATGTCAAACGATCACATGGCTATAGTAGAGTGACTCCATTCCGGCGGGAAGTCGCGGTATTAATCGACGAACCTGATGCGGAAAGCAGCTCGCAAGTTGGAATTGATGCAGATGTCAAAGCACTCGCCCTGGTATGCTGGAATTGCCACCACGAAGGACACCGATATCAAGATTGTCTGGAAGAAAAATGAGTGTTTTGTTACGGCTGTAGAGCAGCCAACACCTACAAACCCAACTGTACGAGGTGCTCAAAAAACTTAAAGCTCGGCAGTTCGAAGTCAGCGTACAGACCGAGGACATCGAATGCCGCCCACAACCAGTCAACAATAACAGAGTAAATAGGAAAGAGCCAAGAGCTATTCCTAAACCCACACCGGACGCGACACAAAGCAATGAAAGTTTATTGCTACACCAGAAAAGACAAAATTTACCTAAGATGACAAGACAAGAAAGATTACCTGAGCTTCTCTTTAGTGTGCGAAATGACCGCAGTTCGAGAAGGATTAAAACATATTGGGAAAAAATATCGAAAAGAGTAAGAGCGGATTGAGACACGCTCGTACCAGAGATCTTCGTCCATTTTTGCCAGAGCAGCTATAAGATCGCATCTTTTATGGACTCCTTGATTCAGGAGCTTCGATAAGTTGTATAGGGGATTTACAAGGCCAAAGAAGAGGAGTCTTCCATGCCAAGGATATACGTCAATGACGTCCCTTCAGTCGGTATCAGCCTAGGGTCAAAATTGGAATACCCTAGTCTGATTATGGGAGGGAATTTGTAACGGCGCCTGAAGCGACGTAGGCATAAAGAGAAAAAAACAAAGAATGATATTTAAACTTAACCCGCGAAAAATAAATACAAAAAATTATCCCAATTTTGGCGAGAGTTACCACTTAGGCAAATCTTCGGTCAAGACTGGTCAGTCTAAAAGGGGCTGAAAATGGCGCGGGAGAGGGCAGACCTTATTAATTATTATTAGAGGGCAGATGTGATAAAAATTTTTTTTTCTCTGGATTAAGAGAAAAGAGGAAGAAGGAAGTGAATAAAACTTAGACTGAACACAGAATAAAAATACTAATGGAAAATTTCTAAAAAAAAAATAAAAATCTTAAACCATAATCCACGTCTACAGCCACCAACGCCAAGGTCGACCTTTTCGCCGAGGAAAGCACGTAAGTCAGAAATTGCCATTGTGAATTAAAGAAGAAGATATTTAATTGAAGTTTATTAGCTATGCGTAAAATTTGATTTATTATGAATTTATATGATTGGTTTTTCCTTTTTCCCACCGTACACACAACCTTAGACAGAAAACAAAACAGTGATGGAAAAATTTGAATAAATTAATTTCTCTAAACTATAAATACACATGCAGCCAAAAATTATTAGAAAAAAATGAAAATATATTTATAATCAAACTAAATAAATAAATTAGTTAGAGTTTTCATTAGGATTAGTCATTTTCTCTAGTACTTTGTAAAAAAAATAATATGATTAATTTGGCTATGTCAATTAAGAACTTTAAATAAAAATATAATAAATAAAATGTTACTGTAAATTTAACTGACGAACTTCGCAAATGAATCCTCGGGTGTAGTGGGGGAAAAGTGGCCACGAGAGTGACACTCTTCTACCTGTGGCCAAGGTAGGGTTGGGGAAAATAAGGACATACCAACAGCAGTGCTCCTTCAATGATTCTCTCGAAACAATCTCTGTCCTGTTCCAATTTTCTATTTGAATTTGATGATCGTGAATACCGGCTCTGATCTCTAGCGGAGATAATACACTTCTCTCTGTCGCAGCACGCAACCTTTCTTATACTGCTAAATTACTATTATCCTACGTTGCAACTCGCGAAGGATCTGTCCCAGCAAGACATACACCCCCCAAGCCGACAAGCTAGAGCCGGACCCTTTCAGCGTGTCAGCGTGCGCAGATCCTTCCACTGCCCCTACAAACGTTGTACGTTACAATGGCCATTCTCACATGATAAGCTCCTGCCCAAGGTTTTTAAGCTTGTCGCCTAAGGATCGTTTAGGCAAACTTATGCATTTGGATTTATGCCGCAAGTGCCTTGGATCCGGGCACCTTGCAATGCAGGCTTCATAGTCTGCTGCATTTGGTTGGCAATTCACCAGCTCAAGGCCAACACCCCTCTCCCGAGGTATCCACATCTAGCGACGCTGTTTTTCGTTCAGCGCCCGCCGCCGTCAATTCTCTCGTCGCTAAGGATCGTTTTGGTCATGTGGTGTTGCTAGCCACTGCCAATATTCTGGTTACGAACCGCTCCGGAGTTCTACTGCCATGACGAGCGCAGCTTGATTCTGGCTCGCAGGTGCATCTAGTCACTTGAACGCTAACGGACCAGTTGCAGCTGCAGAAGATAAGTTCTCCGGTGACTGTATCCGGTATAGGTTACGCAGGGTTCTCTACAGCTGGGTTTTCTGCGCAAGTTAGCTTGCAATCCCAAAGCTCTGACTACTCGGCACAATTAACATCACTGACTTTTAGCTACATTTGGACATTGGACGTCAAAAATTTGGAAAATTCCCGCTAATATAAACCTAGCGGATCTTCATTTTCACCATCCTTAGCCACTTGATTTGCTAATTGAAGCTGGATTATTTTACGAGCTGCTTTGTGTGGGGCAAACTCATCTGCCTCCTGGTTTGCTTTCAATCCAAAAAACTCGGCTCGGTTGGATTGTTTGGGGAGGCGGACGCCCTGACGATGGGAAGGTCCTCATGGCAGCTGAGCAGTCAGAGTTGCTAGTCCATATTATTCAGTATTACCCAGCGGCGTACGGAGCTATAAGGCGGGCAGTCAACAACTTGTGCCTGCTGCCCCTTCATGATGCTGTTGAAAGATCATCTTCCAACGGGAGGAGTATGTCGGGTCAAGCAGCCGCCCAAAAGTTTGGCAGGCAATAATTTATTAAATTTGTTTATCTTTTCTTTATCTTTTTCTCTATTCACGTCGCCCGCTCTCGTGCATTCGATCGGCCCCCTGCATCTGCCGTCAGGCGCTATCGTTGCCTCGCTCTCTCGCGGTATCTCTATTATTCTAATTCGGTCGTCAACCCTACGCAGTCACATACATATGTCATATGTTCTATATATAAACCAAATCATTTAAATAAATTGTAATCATACATAGAAATCTAAAGGTCCTGGTTTCTTCCGGAGCTCCCGAAAATGCTCGGTAACTGAACACAGGTTAAATAACACAATTAAATGGAAACACTATGAAGATATAAATAGAGGCAGGCAAATTATTCACTATAAATCAAAATACAAAAAGAAACAGAAAAATATCAAAAGTTAATTCTATACCGGAGCTAGCGATCTCGGCGTCTGGCGTTTCGGCGTCTCGGCGTTTTGCTCGCAACAAACGCCGCGGCTAGCTCACAGAGGTTGAGGGTACGTTCCACCGAATTTATTGATTCGACGTGATTGCCCGAGCCCAGAAATAACACGGTATTGCTTCTTTTCAAATAAATCCCCTTTATTGTAATTAATTTACAAAGCAATAAAGAGAATCTCACCGGCTGTCTGGCTCAGCCGACCGACCGCTCGTCCTCCCGTCGATCCCCGATCCCCGCTCCGGGTTGGTGCCAATACGCACGCCCTCCCAAAGCTTGCGCCCGGCAGGTCGTGCGGTCTTGGTGCCCGGCGCCGAAACGGCTCTCGGTTCCCTTCGTTTGGACTCACGGACTCTGGTTGCGGGGCCTGTGTTGCTGCTTGTCGTCTTCCGCCGCCGCTGCCTGTCCGTCGCTGCTGCTCCCTCGTCGTCGCTGCTCTACGGTTGCCGCTGCTCCCTCGTCGTCGCGGCTATGCTGCTGCCGCTGCTCCCTCGTCGTCGCTGCTCTCCTGTTGCCGCTGCTCCCTCGTCGTCGCCTCTGCCGTTGCTGTACCTCCGCTTGGGGTGCCGTGGACTCGGAACCTTTGGCTTGCCTGGATTTGCCCTTTCGCCGTGGCCGGCACCCAATCCGTGTTAACAGACCGAGTGGCTCACCTCCCAGGCATACGCCGGGCAGGATATGCTCCTCGCTGCTTAGCGGCCGGATCGCCACTCGCCTCCAAACACCTGCGTGCCTACGCCCCGCAGGATCTATGGTAGGCCAGAGGTGTGGGCGTCGCGTCTCCTTTGACTCCAGGTGGATCGCTGTGCATTCGCTCCAGCGCCTGGATCAGGATTCTCTTGACTTCCCGGGGTGTCCCTGCCTGGTTTCACTAGTGGGCTTGAGTTCCCGGGTTGGCTATCCCTCGCGTTACAGGATCACACCTGGATCGAACGGTCAGGAGCAGACAAGGCGTACGCCAGGCTGATCCGTCGTTGCCGCCACTACACCAGGATACCTGTCGTGTCCGGGAATAACTCCACCCGACTCTTTTACCCTTGGGCCTCAGCTTTGCCGCGGATCCTTGATCCTTTTCCCCTGACTCCTTGCTCGATTCGATGCGCGTACCGCCGCCGGACTTACCCACAGGGGGTCCTTAAGCTATTTTCGTATATCCTTGCTCACTCGCTTTAATAGCCCGCACTGAAGACTGTCGGACTTACCCACGGGGGGTCCTTCAGCCTGTACTCCTAACTCTTCAAGGAAGCTTTCCAACTTGAATGGCAGACTTACCCACGGGGGGTCTTTCACTCACTCTCCCAGCTTCCCTAGAAGACTCGGCCTCGATTCGCTCCAGGGGCCCTCCTTATATAGTGCCAGAGGCGCACGTTAATCCTTGCGAATCCACTTCCTGCCGTTAATCCTCCGCTCCTTCACTTTCTCCAAGCCCGCCGTCTTTCTATCGGCGGGCTTTCTTTATTGTTCCCCCCCGATTGCCCCGTTCGGGCCTCCGATCCGCATTATTTTGTGCCGGTCATCGGACTTCGTCCCGATACCCCGCGATCCCCCCCTGGACATTCAAATGCATTTCTGTGTTTTTGTGCATTTTGTAAACACAGCTGCGCGGTCGCCGGCCGCTTCGTCCCCCGCCGTCCCCGCTGTTTCCTATGACCTTCGAGCGCGGCCGCGGAGGCCCGGCCGGCACCGTTACGTTCCACGGTGACTCCTCTTTCTCCCTCTTCCGTGCGCGACGCCGTGCTGGTTCCTCTTGCCCCCGCTGCTGCCCCCGCATGCCGTCTGTGTCTGCTGCCCCCGCATGCCGTCTGTGCTCGACTCATTTCTCCCTTGATACCTTTTTCTTCTTCCGTATCTCTAAACACCGCAGCGCTGGCCCGTCCGACGCTGCAGTGCTGACTTGCATGTCCACCCCCCGCTGTTGCCCCTCTTGCCACCTGTCTTGGTGTGTGGGAGATCTAATCTCCTCACACTTCCCCCCTTCTTCGGGAACGACAGAAGCTTTGTGGTTCCAGCTTCATGTTGGTTGTTGTTTTGCAAAATTTTTTGTTTTTTGATTTTTTTTTTTCTCCTTTTGCGTGTGGATATTTTTGTGTGTGGATACCCTTATCCACTTCCCCCCTTCTTCGGGTGACTTTAGGGTCGTTCCCCTTCCATTTCCCTATTTTGTTGCGAGTACCGCTTTATTTCCTTTTTTTTGTATATATAGTTATATATATGTACTCTTATATATTTTATATATTTTTTTTTTTTTTAATATTTTTTTCATCTTTTATATATCTTTAATATATATATCTATTTTCCCTTGTTTCTTTTTTTTTTCATTTTTAATTTTTTTTCATTTCATTTTCATTTTTTCTAATATTTTTTCATTTCATTTTCCTTTTTTTTTTTTTAAATATTTTTCTTATTTTATATTTTTTTTAAATATATATATTTTTTTTTGTTTTTTTTTTTTTGAATTTTTTTTCTTTTCATTTTTTTTTTTAAATATGTATGTATTTTTTTTTTTTTTTTTTGTCCTTTAGACTTCCCCTTCCCCCATTTTTTCCTTGAGTGTTTCGTTTTGCGATCTATATTTTATTATTCCTTATTATACACATGCAGAGGGTATTATAATTTTGGTCAAAAGTGTGCAACGCAGTGAAGGAGACATCTCCGACCCTATAAAGTATATATATTCTTGATCAGGATCACCTCCTGAGTCGATATGAGCATGTCCGTCTGTCCGTCTGTCTGTCTGTCTGTTTCTACGCAAACTAGTCTCTCAGTTTTAAAGCTATCGAGTTGAAACTTTGCACACATCCTTCTTTCCTTTGCAGGCAGTATATAAGTCGGAACGGCCGGGATCGGTCGACTATATCCTATAGCTGCCATATAACTGATTGATCGGAAATGCCATAACTTTGGTGTTTTTTAAGTTAGAGGGTTGGGACTTTCCACACATGTTATGTTTGACCAAAATATCTTATGTACAAAATTTCATAAGGATCGGCCGACTATATCCTATAGCTGTCATACAACGATCGGAATTGGCATAACTTTGGTGTTTTTTAAGTTAGAACGATGGGACTTGGTACAGATTCTATTTTGGACAAAATAATCTGCCAAATTTGCCAAATTTCATAAGGATCGGCCGACTATATACGATCTTCTATATATCTAATAATATAAGATGCGTGGCGCCACCTAGCGGACTGCGACTGAACTGCAAGGGTATATCAACTTCGGCTCCGCCCGAAGTTAGCTTTCCTTTCTTGTTTTTCTGTTTTTTTTTTCTATTATTCTATAGCTTCCGGGTGACGCGTAGCCCGTTCTGGCCGCCGCGCACCCGGAAACTTTCTGGCCCGATCTGCCAGACTGTGCTCCACCTGCCCGGCTTTTCCTCCGTCCTGGCCTTTCCCACCGGGATCGCCGTGACTCCATTGGCCCCCCGGGCCATCACCCGGAGGACCCTCCTCGTTGACTGGAGCCGCCGGACGTCCCAACCTGGCAAGTCCAGGATCTCCAGGTCGCTCTCATCCGACGAGACGACTGGCGAGGCGTTGGGTGACGGCTGGGATGACTGCTTAGCTTCCATGTTATACTAGTAGAAAAAGGCCGGCCCGTGTCCGCTGCTGCCTTTTATAGGCCCGCCGCCTGGTACAGATCCGTTCTTGCGGTTCTTTTGGTGCATCATTTATGGACTGCTCTTTCGGGACACATTCGTCTGACAGTTATTAACAATCCCGTAGCTAACTAGGTTGGTGACACTCATCAACTATGATTTACCGGTGCATTTATGGACCGCCAAAGATCCGTGGTTGTATATGTGTTTTGCGGTTTTTTTCCCTATTGGTGATCGTACCCTCTCCTTTTACTTCTATCCTACGCCTTCGGTGCCGATTCCTCCGCCTGGGCTTTTAGCTCGCTTATGTGGGCTCTCCTCTCTTTCTTTGTGATCCCGTGACGTAGCACGGCGATCACCGGCGAAATGAAATTTGTTACTGCATATGGCCCGTCGTATCTCGGCGCTAGGTTCGCCGCAAAACCTTCGGCCGCTTTAGATAGATGGTGTTCTTTCGCCCACACTATGTCGCCGATCTTCGGGCTCCACTCCCGCCTCCTCAGATTGTAGTGCCGAGCTTGCTCCTGCGCCGCGCGAGTTATATATGTGTTATATATTATGAGCTAATGCACCAAGTGAAATACAGCACTAGTTTGGTAAACTTTATTTATGAATGATTCCACTTAGAGGTTGGTACAAAAACTGACTTAAAACTATACAATCGGTGTCTTATATAGCGTCTTTTGTTTGGGTTTAAGATCTAAGTGCTAGGTGTGATCTGATTTCAGAGTGCAGAGTCTGGTCTTGGGTTCTAAGTGGGGGTGTGATTCAAGTGGTTAAGTGGTTCCTTGTTTATGTTTACATCTTCGGATTGATTCTGCATATTCGTAATTGGGTATTTGTGTTTTATAATTTCTAAAGGTCCGCTATGGTTTACATTAATTTAGATTGCAACGTTGGCCTTATTAGAAGTTGTGTATTAGTGGGTAGAGAGGGGGCTATTGATGATAATTGTATAACTCCTCCACCGCTAGAATTTGAATTCTCCTGAATTCTATTCACATTAATTTTAATATTTTTATTTCTTAATTTTATGTATAAATAAAGAATTACTGTTATAATAATCAAAGTAAATAAAATGAAAATGCCGTAGCTTACTTCTCTATGGAACTTTAGTTCTGTTATTTCTTCTAAATTTTCGAAGTTTTCTAGTGATAATTGTTCAAAATTAATAATGTTTTTGTATGACTGGTTCAATAAGTTTGTTGGATAGAAAAATCTATCATAGAATTCTATTTGTTCATTTGAAAAGGTTTCTGATAAAATTTGAATTTGGCAATTTACAAATTGTATAAGGTAATTTCCATTAAGTGTTATTTCTCTTTGGTCGCAGTTTTGTTTTAGTTTTTCGTTTTCTGCGTTCTTTACGACTATTGTTTCTTCGTCTATTTGTTCTACGCTGGGTTTGTTATTAAATATAAATCTGCAATTATTAAAAAGGGTACAGCTTTTGCTTAACATTAGTTCTTTTAAAATTAGATTTTCTTTATATTCATACGTTTTATTATTTATTTGTGTAGTAAGTACATTTTCTTGATCGATTTCAATATGGTTAACATTTGGTATTGGGGTGATTAATTTGATATCTGCTTTAACATAGTTTTTAGGTAATTTAATTGCCATAACAATTGCACCATTTTTGTATTTCAAAATACCCATTCTTATTAATTTCATTTTAAAGAAATCTATTTCAAATTTATTTATTTCCTCTTTTGATAATATCTCAGGTAAGAATATATTGTTTTTGGCTGATGCTATGTTTTCTTGAATATAGTTTAATTTTTCTTCTATATTTTTTAAAATTCTCATTTGGCCATTAAATAAGATTCTCTTTATAGTGTCCTTGCTTTGTTCATTAATTTTTTCTGAGAAAAGGCGTATTATACTTCTATCTTCACGAATTGTGTCTGCTAATTTATTAATAGTGTCGTTAAAATGTGTATTGATATAAATTTGTTTGTTCAGATTTGTAATTTGATTGTGGTTATTCTGATCTATAATATTTAAATGTTCTACTATGTCTTCCCTATCTTCATTGTCCATTATTCCAAAAAGCCATTTGTAAAGTGTGCCTGCACCATTAATAAGTCCTCTCTTTGTTCTTGTGGTTGGGGTAATTGATTTGATTTTGGCCCTGATTAATTCTATTTCTTCAACGATCCATTCTTTGTTTGCTATTTCAATATTTTTTATATTATCCTCTATTTGATTAATAATTATGGTGATCTGATTAATTTCAATAATATGTAAAATTATAAAAGTTTCGTTCACAATTTCAGTGGAATGAATATGTATAGGGACATATCCTGCCTCCTCTTGAATTGGGACCACATGTAGTCTGGCATGTGTCATTGATAAGATTATTAAAATAATCAATAAAATATTCTGTAAATATGAAAGAAACTTATTACTAAGCTGGTTAAACACATTATATATATATATATATTTTTTTTTATTTATTTATTTTTATTTTATTTAATTTTTTTTTTTTTTTTTTTTTTATGAATATTTATATATTATTTGTGTTTAATAATATTATGTTATTTCCATTTGCAATGGTCTCTTAATATTACAAGGGTGGATCTCTTTTAATTTAGCGTATCGAAAATATGGTTCATCCTTATGTCTGAGTCGTTTGTAATTTTTTATTGGTCCTTCATTTCTCCTTTCTTCGTAATTTTCCCTTTCTTTGTTTAATTTGGTTATAATTTTCATTTTGTATGTGTTTATTGCTTCCTGTAATTCCTTAACATTTTTTTCGTTCTTTGCTGTTATTGGGGAACAGTGAATTGTGGTGTGATATCTTTTATTATATGCTCCTACTGCAATCTGGATTTTTGTTTCTATTGAAATATCTTTATCTATGCTGCTTATTACTTCGATTAAAGTAGAATGTAGCCTTTCTATGTCTGCATTCCCTGTATGCGAATTTGGTTTCGTTAAGTGTAGTTCTACGCCTTCTTTAATTAAGAAACTTGCTATTTGTTCTGCCCTAAATTCGTTGTCCATTATTATTTTTTCGGGTTTACCGAATTTGGTAAATTGATCAACTATAATTTGCAATTTTTCCCTCCAGTTCCTATCTTTGATATTGTATGCTGTTACAAATTTAGTGAGTTTATCTATAACTGTTACAAATGATCTATGGTTAATATGAAAAATGTCTATATGGATTATTTGATTTTTTTCTTGTGGTGTTTCCGTTATATTAAAGTTTGGTTTTATTGGATTTCGGTCGTATTTTATTTCCCTGCACTTTCTACAATTAGATATAATCAAGTTTATGTGTTCTTTTAGTTTTGGGAAGTAAATTTTGTCTTTTAAGCTATAAAATGTTTCATTCATGCCACTGTGAAAGGATTCTTTTGTATGGTATAAAGAAATTTGTTTGTGAAGTTGTTCTTCGTTTTCAATTTCTATAGCCCTTTTTGTGCATTTAAGAAATTTTATATTTGGTGTGTCTTTAAAGATGTCTATTATGATGCATTGAACTTTATAATATACTGTGTCTGGTACTTCTGAAAATATACCAATTGTACCTTTTTTTATATTATTAAATAATTTTTGTTCGATTTCTAGTGGGTCATCTGCTGGGTTAATTTCTATAATTTTTCTGCCATTATTATAAATAATAAGGTCTCTTGCTGAATAGGTTACAATAATTTGTGTTTTGTATTTATTTACTATTCCCTCTCTTATGAAAAAATAAATTGGTTCGTTTTCGTCTGCTGAATGAATAGTTTCTGATATTTCTAAATTTGATTCCTCATCATTATTATCATTTATTAGAGGTGCTGTTTTCTGCCTACTTAGAAAGTCTGCTACTTTATTATCTTTTCCTTTAACATATGGAATGTCACAACCGAATTGTTGTAACATTAAAATCCATCTTTTGTGTCTATCTTTTAAATCTTTTCCTTTATATTTTTTATTTAGGTATTTAATTGGTTGATGATCTGTTATAATTTGAAACTGTGATCCGTATAGGTAATGTCTAAAATAATCAACTGCAAAAACAATAGCTAAAAATTCTTTATCAGTTGCGCTGTAATGTTTTTCATGTTTATTTAAAGTTCTTGATACAAATGCTACTGGTTGACCGTGTTGTGATAACACAGCGCCAATTGCAAAATCACTGGCATCTGTTGTCACTTTAAATGGTTTATCGAATTCTGGAAATTTTAATATTGGGTGTGAACTTATGAGTGCTTTTAAGTTTTCAAATGAATCAATGTACTCTGGATCGTATTCATTGATTTGATTACCTTTTTGTAAATATTTAATCATGGGGTATGCAATTTTTGAGTAGTCTTTAATGAATTTTCTGTAGAATCCTGTCATTCCTAAGAAGCCTTTAAGTTGTTTCTCTGTTTTCGGAATCGGTATAGCTAATATATCCTGTATTTTTTTTGGATTTGGTTGTATTCCATCTTTGCTCAGGACGTGTCCTAAGAATTCTGTATGTTGTTTCATAAATGAGCATTTATCTGGCTGAATTTTTAAGTTGTGTTCTTGAAGTTTTCGAAAAATTTTTTCTACTGCATGTTTATGTTCTGCTAGAGTTGTTGAAAATATTAATATATCATCAAGGTATACTACGCATATTTTGTTTATGTAGTCCCTTAATATATCATTCATTAATCTTTGGAAAGTTGCCGGAGCGTTTTTTAGTCCAAATGGCATTCTAACATATTCGTAAAGTCCCATTGGTGTAACAAATGCTGTTTTTTCTATATCTTCTTCTGCCATCAAAATTTGGTGGTAGCCCTTTGCTAGGTCTAATGTGCTGAAATATTGTGCCCTGCCTAGTTTGTCTAAAATTGAGTCCATAAGAGGTAAAGGGTATTTATCTGGTATCGTTATTTGATTTAAACGGCGATAGTCTACACATAATCTAAACTTTTGAATTCCTGAGTTATCTATTTTCTTTGGCACCATGCATATAGGAGAACTATATTTACTTCTGCTTTTCCTAATAATACCATTATTTTCCATTTCCGTTATTTGTTTTCTAATTTCTTCCTCATATTTTGGCGATATCCTATAAATTTTCGAGTTAATTGGTTGATCTGTTACGGTCCTTATATTGTGTACTACTGCATTTGTATTGGTTAATTGATCCCCTTCTTTGTAATATAATTTCATAAAACGCTTGTTTAAGCTATTAATTATTTCTTTTTCTTCACTGTTTAACCCTGTTAAATTGAAGTTTTCAATTTCACTTACTTCCAATACACAAATCTCTTCAGGGAATTTGGAGTGGAATGGAATTTCAACATCATTTATTAGTTTAAGTGTTTTTTTTTACGTTGTCTATATTTTTAACATTTCTTTGGATGAAATCCATACCCAATAGAAAATCATATGATTTGTCCAGGGGTAAAGCCACCCATTTTGCACGCATATTTTGGGGATATTGGAATTCCTTTGGTACTTCTGTTTTTACTAAGAAGTCGTTAGTTTGAAATTTCGTGTTAATAGTATGAATTACTTTCGAATATTTTTCAATGATTTTGTAAAAATTTTTATTAACTTTATTAGTGTTGAGTATACTAATTGTGGATCCTGTGTCCAGTAAAAAAGAAAATTTACAGTTTTCAATTGTTCCCTCTATTAGCATTTTTTTTTCTTCCGAGGCTTCTAAATAAAAAACTCTTTGGGGGATTCATTTATTAGGCTCTTATTGTCTTCTTCGTCTAAATTGTCTACACTCATTGCCTCTGGGGGATTTTGTCGAATGTTTTGGCTTTGATTTCTATTATTATTTAAATTTAGTGGGTTTTGATTTTGCTGAGTATAATTATTATTTTGATTTTGCTGTTGGTTATAGTTAAAATTCCTATTTTGGTTTTGATAAGTGTGGTATCTTCTAGTGTTCTGGCTTCTTTGAAAATTATCATTTTGATTCTGATTTCTTTGATTTATATTTTTACCTGAGTCATAATCATTTTTTCGCAATAACAATTTTTGATTAAGGTTGCCAAAATTTAGGCCCATGTATTTTGCAATTTCATTTCTAACTTGTGGTATTGTTGTTAATGGCATTAAAGATACTGCTAATGATCCTGATGATAGTTCCTTTACTCTTTGTATAAGTAATGCACTTAATATGTTAACTAAGTTTTCATTGTTTTCAAACACTGCGAAATCTGTTATTTCCTCTACTATGTACCTTACCTTTATATCTAAATCTCGAATACTTGTGACTTTTAGGTTGTTGATCTTCCTGGTGAGTCCCATTTGGTCCATCCTGGGTCGATAGTGATGTCTTAATTTTTCCTTGCATTGTTCCCATGATGTCGGTGTGTTAATGTTTAGCACTGTTCTAGCTTGTCCTTGTATTTTGGTGTTGAAAATAACGCTAAATACTTGATCCGTCTCCTCTCCATATTCCTGCATGATCTGGTCTACTGATGCAATAAATCCATGAAGAGTTCCTTCTTCTCCGGTGAAAGTGGGAAGATATCGGGTCTCTTTCTCGATGTTATTTCTCATTTTTGTATTAGAGTTTTGTGATGTATGGAATAACTGTTGATTGGCCAGGATTTGGGTGAGAGCTTGGATGCAATTCTGCATTTCCTCCTGTTGTCCGTTTGCCATTTTGTTGGTTTTTATTATTATTTTTATGTATATATATTTTTTTTATTATTCACTTTTTTCACTTTAGGTGATTTTATCACTTCTTAGTGTGTGTTTTTTTTTTTTTTTTTTGTTTGGTTCGTGGAGACCGACTGCGCCAGTTATATATGTGTTATATATTATGAGCTAATGCACCAAGTGAAATACAGCACTAGTTTGGTAAACTTTATTTATGAATGATTCCACTTAGAGGTTGGTACAAAAACTGACTTAAAACTATACAATCGGTGTCTTATATAGCGTCTTTTGTTTGGGTTTAAGATCTAAGTGCTAGGTGTGATCTGATTTCAGAGTGCAGAGTCTGGTCTTGGGTTCTAAGTGGGGGTGTGATTCAAGTGGTTAAGTGGTTCCTTGTTTATGTTTACATCTTCGGATTGATTCTGCATATTCGTAATTGGGTATTTGTGTTTTATAATTTCTAAAGGTCCGCTATGGTTTACATTAATTTAGATTGCAACGTTGGCCTTATTAGAAGTTGTGTATTAGTGGGTAGAGAGGGGGCTATTGATGATAATTGTATAACTCGCGCTCCATGTTTCTCCGCACCAGCTCGAACACTTCTTTTAATTTTTCCGCATTTTCTGAGGGAGTGGCTTGGGCTTCTCCTGTCCCCAATGCCCCCTGGTCGAAAATTGCTTTCGGCATTCTTGGCTCTCTGCCTTGGGTGATGAAACACGGAGAGTATCCCGTGGAGTCCGACACGCTCGAGTTCACCGCCAGCATCAATTCTGGCCAGTGCTCGTCCCACGTCCTTTGGTCTTTTCCTGCAAACTGGGCGATCATCGTCTTCACCGTCCGGTTTGCCCTTTCCGTCGGGTTTTCCTGAGGCGTGTATGGTGCAGTGAACTGGTGGCGAACTCCGAGCTCCTCGAGGAATTTTTTGAAGCTCCGGCTGGTGAATTGAACACCATTGTCCGTCACCATTACCTTTGGCACCCCGTACCTGGCGATGATCCTTTCCCGAACTGCCTTCTGCAGCGTCTCTGTTGTGGCTTTCCGCATTGGGACCATTTCTGTCCATTTTGAGAACCGATCGATCATCACTAGTAGCATGGTGTTCCCATGCTTGGACCTCGGCAACGGTCCCACGAAGTCTGCACATACCGTCGCCCACGGCTCCTCTGGGACCTGTGTTAACATCTTCCCCGCGGCCTGCATCTGGCTCGGTTTATAGCGCAGGCATGTCTCGCATTTCCTGACGTATTTCCTCACGTCCCTCTGCATCCCTGGCCAGAAGTACCTTGCTGCTACCTTCGCAATTGTTTTCCTTCCGCCTAAATGTCCTGCTGTTGGTGCGTCGTGGTTCTCCTTCAGCACCTGTTGCCTCATGTACATTGGCACACATAATTTACTTCCTCGCTTCCGGCTCTGTGTGGTGTCGGTAAATCAGGCCTGCCTCCTCGACGTATTCCGGATACTTCCGTGTGGGCTCTCTATGTTGTTTAACCACTTCAGCGCCATGTGATCCGTTATCACGTCGAACTGGTATCCCTCCAGGTATGGCCTCATTTGCCGAATTGCCCAGATTATTGCAAGACACTCTTTCTCTGTTGCCGAGTAGTTCTTCTCCGCGCCTATTAGCGTTCGGCTGGCGTAAGCGACCACTCGCTCGCCCTCATCCGTGTCCTGCGTCAGCACTGCGCCTACGCCGTAATCGCTGGCGTCCGTTTGCAGTACAAACTTCTTCGTCCTCTGCGGGTCCTCCGGGTCCTCTGCTAACCGCGACTTTAACTAAAAGTTGCACTTCTCTGTGTTTATCCTTAGATTCGCCGCCTTCAGTCTTCGGAAAACTTCCCTTAAATTTGCCATGTGCTCCTCCCTCGTGCGCCCGATCACTATTATATCGTCCTGGTACGCGAAGCCGAGTGTAGCCAGAACGGCATCACCTTCCACTGGTACAGACCTTTCCCTGGTACCGTAAAGGCCGTGTATTTCCGGCTCTCTTCCTCCAGTGGGATTTGCCAATAGCCGTCCTTCAGGTCGAGGCTGCTGAAAAATTTTGCCTCCCTCAATTGCTCCAAAATGAAGTTTATTCTGGGCATGGGGTACGCATCCTTCACTGACTTTGCGTTTATCTGCCGAAAGTCTACGCACATCCTCCACTGGCCCGTCTTCTTCTTCACCATGACAATGGGTGAGCTGTAGGCGCTGTTTGACGGTTCGATGCATCCCTTCTCCAGCAGTTCTTCCACCTTTTCATTGATTTCCCCCTGTATTTTGGGGTTCTTTGGGTAGTATCTTTGTTTAATTGGGATGTCGTCCTTTATCGTGATTTTATGCTGGGTTATGTTTGAACAACCCTTCTGATTCCTGAACGCCGCCAGCTCTTCTTCGATGAACCTTTTGTCCCGCTCGCGATCCCATTCCTCCGAGGGTCCCGCTATCGCTATGGACAGCCTATCCTCCAGGCATCCGCTCCACCTCTCTCTCTTCGGGATCGTGACTTGGTGGCCTGCGCAGTTGATTGTTGTGCCGAATTCTGCGAGGAAATCCCATCCAAGCACCGCGCTGTCTCCCATGCCTGGCAACACTATCATATTCATATCCTTTTTCTTGTTGCCAAAGCTTACAGTTGTCAGGAGTACCCTTTGAGTTTCTATGTGGCTCCCGTTGGCCAACTTTACTAGTCTCCTTGTCGCTTTCCGTTCTCCGGCGATTCCCGGGTCCTCTGCTAGCTTTTCTGAAATGAAGCTAGCCGTTGCCCCGGTGTCCACCATGGCCCTCACTTCTGCTCCTCCGACCTTGATGACCGCCGCCAATTGCTGATCGTCTCCGGTTAATCCTCCAACTATCTCTGAGAGGCAGCACTTCGCGATCTCCGCCTTCCTCTCTATGGCTGGGATCGCTGCACGTTTCCCGCTCTCTGGCAGCATTCCGTGCTTCTCACCCCCACTGCGCCGCACATCCTGCAGAACAAAATTCTGGGATTTCTGCACCCGCTGGCCCAATGGCCCATGCCTCCGCATCTGTTGCACGCCTGTGCTGGGTTTTCTACGTGTCCCTGTCTAGGCGTCGCTGCCCGCTGCATATTCGGCTGCCTTTGGATTTGGTTTGCTGCCCATTGTTGGTTCGGCTGTTGTTGCCTTGGGCCTGCCAATTGCTGGCTCGGCTGCTGTTGCTATGGCATTTGGCGATGCTCCTCCGACTGCCATCTCTGCCCCCATCCCTGTCCTGGATGGCTCTGTTGCTCCTGTGGTTTATGGTGCAACTCCTCCTTTGGCCATCTTCTGTCTACCGCTGGGGACTGTCTATTGAAGACCTCCTCCTCCAAAGCCAGCTCTTCGAATTCTTCGGCTAGACCCATGACCTCCTCAAGTGATGCACATCTTCATGCGTGGCATGCAGTTCTCCACGAGCCTATCGATGACCTCCTTTGTGGACTTTCCTAACGGCTTCATCAGCGCCTGAAGGTCCACCATGTACTCTTTGAAAGGCTCTCCTCGCTGTTGCTTCCTCTGCTTTACCTGGTCTGCCAATTTCTCGAAGTATCCTTTTGGCAGGAAAAAGGCCTCGAAGCTCCTTCTGAACTCCTTCCATGTGAGCCACTCCTCGTCGTTCATTAGGAACCATTTTTGCGCTCTGCTCTGGAGTAGTTCGGGCATCGCTCGCGGGATTGTGTTTATATCCATCCCGTATGTTTTGGCAGACCATGCTACTCGGTCCACGAACTCGAGAGGATCCCCTGTTCCGTCGAATCGGGACTGGCTTCCGCGCTTGTGGCTTCATGCTCCTCATGCTCTTCATTTCCGGCACTGCCAGACTTTGGATGAGCTTTTCCGATTCGCTCACCGCTCTCTGCCTCGGCGTGGTCCTCTGCGCGAACTTCTCCTCGAATCCCCGCGCGACCACCATCACTTCATCCTCCTTTCTTTCTTCGGCCCACCTTGCCACCAGTGCCCTCATGCTCTCCACGGTTCCATCCGCTGCGAGACCGAGCTCTCTGCACACTTCGCACAACTCTTCTTTGCGAAGCGCGTAGATCCAGTTTTTCCTCCCCATCTTGAAGCAGTGTTACTCCTAGACTCTAAAGCAATCACGTAGTTTGGGCGCCAGGTGTAACGAACTGTTTTGCTATGTTTTGCTCGCAACAAACGCCGCGGCTAGCTCACAGAGGTTGAGGGTACGTTCCACCGAATTTATTGATTCGACGTGATTGCCCGAGCCCAGAAATAACACGGTATTGCTTCTTTTCAAATAAATCCCCTTTATTGTAATTAATTTACAAAGCAATAAAGAGAATCTCACCGGCTGTCTGGCTCAGCCGACCGACCGCTCGTCCTCCCGTCGATCCCCGATCCCCGCTCCGGGTTGGTGCCAATACGCACGCCCTCCCAAAGCTTGCGCCCGGCAGGTCGTTGGCTTGCCTGGATTTGCCCTTTCACCGTGGCCGGCACCCAATCCGTGTTAACAGACCGAGTGGCTCACCTCCCAGGCATACGCCGGGCAGGATATGCTCCTCGCTGCTTAGCGGCCGGATCAGGGCACGAAGGGCCTTCGTACCCTACAGGACACGCCCCCTGTCGCGTTCGCCACTCGCCTCCAAACACCTGCGTGCCTACGCCCCGCAGGATCTATGGTAGGCCAGAGGTGTGGGCGTCGCGTCTCCTTTGACTCCAGGTGGATCGCTGTGCATACGCTCCAGCGCCTGGATCAGGATTCTCTTGACTTCCCGGGGTGTCCCTGCCTGGTTTCACTAGTGGGCTTGAGTTCCCGGGTTGGCTATCCCTCGCGTTACAGGATCACACCTGGATCGAACGGTCAGGAGCAGACAAGGCGTACGCCAGGCTGATCCGTCGTTGCCGCCACTACACCAGGATACCTGTCGTGTCCGGGAATAACTCCACCCGACTCTTTTACCCTTGGGCCTCAGCTTTGCCGCGGATCCTTGATCCTTTTCCCCTGACTCCTTGCTCGACTCGATGCGCGTACCGCCGCCGGACTTACCCACAGGGGGTCCTTAAGCTATTTTCGTATATCCTTGCTCACTCGCTTTAATAGCCCGCACTGAAGACTGTCGGACTTACCCACGGGGGGTCCTTCAGCCTGTACTCCTAACTCTTCAAGGAAGCTTTCCAACTTGAATGGCAGACTTACCCACGGGGGTCTTTCACTCACTCTCCCAGCTTCCCTAGAAGACTCGGCCTCGATTCGCTCCAGGGGCCCTCCTTATATAGTGCCAGAGGCGCCCGTTAATCCTTGCGAATCCACTTCCTGCCGTTAATCCTCCGCTCCTTCACTTTCTCCGTTAGCTTTCTCCAAGCCCGCCGTCTTTCTATCGGCGGGCTTTCTTTATTGTTCCCCCCCGATTGCCCCGTTCGGGCCTCCGATCCGCATTATTTTGTGCCGGTCATCGGACTTCGTCCCGATACCCCGCGATCCCCCCCTGGACATTCAAATGCATTTCTGTGTTTTTGTGCATTTTGTAAACACAGCTGCGCGGTCGCCGGCCGCTTCGTCCCCCGCCGTCCCCGCTGTTTCCTATGACCTTCGAGCGCGGCCGCGGAGGCCCGGCCGGCACCGTTACGTTCCACGGTGACTCCTCTTTCGCCCTCTTCCGTGCGCGACGCCGTGCTGGTTCCTCTTGCCCCCGCTGCTGCCCCCGCATGCCGTCTGTGTCTGGGCCTTTCATGGCTGCGCAGAATCTGCCCTACAGTTCTCTTTTCTAGCCCTCCAGGTTCGCTACCCTCTCCCACACCGGTAGGAGGCATCAAGGCACTTGCTAAAAGTACGCTAAGGAATAATTGGGATTCAGCCTTAGCTGCAGTTCGTTCCTTCGAAATCTCCAAGTAGAATTATGTCATACATCATTGTCCTTGTGCTCCTTCAAGGATTGGACTCAGCTACCCAGGCCAAGTGGGAGGAAGGTGGAATTTTGACTTCTTCCCACTTGGCTGAAGGTGGAATTTTGACCTTCTTCCCACTTGGCCTAATCGACTACTTGGGAGTCGATGGCTGAATTTTTGGAGCAGCGATTTTAGAGTACTACAGGCTATGGATGCAGCCATGGACGCCTACGTGCCGGGTACTCATATGGGAAGACGTGGAGTTGCAAATAATAGTAGATCGTCCTTTAACATCACTAATTCTCATTCCCCTGCCTGTACATTATATGGTGGGTGGTCCCACGTAGTGTCTGCATATTATGAAAAGCTAAATATTATATTTCACAGTGTAATCTATTTATACACATTTTTTTATTTTCTCCGAAGTTTGTGAGGTGCTGGGCCAAGTAGAAGCTTAAGAATGGAGCATGTAAAAATGTCTTCGGACTTGGTGTTCTAAGCCTGAACTCTTGGAAGACTTGGATTTTTACGGTTTCTGGTATGATTGCGCTTTTGGGATCCATGTATTCAGGTGTCTAGTCGTTATTTGAATAAAATATTATCTATTTCGTGATGATTGCAATTAATCTGGTTGTTTTTGTACAGGTGTCACAAAGGTGAAAAGACCTTATTCCTTGTCTGTTAAATTGAGTTCAAAGGATTGGACCCAGCTACCCAGGCCAAGTGGGAGGAACATATTTTTGCACTTTCAACATATTTTGCAGTTTATAACTTTATAACTTTGCAGTTTTATAACTTTGTAAACACTAAGCGTAAAAATGTATCTTTCCGCCCACTGTTTACGTTTGAGAACTTTTATGCGAACACTGATCAGGCAATGGCCTATCTCTTTGCACAGTTTTTTCAAACTACGTGTTCACCTAGCAGCAGTTCAGCCCAGCCCTACACTTATAATATCCAATCAGCCAACCTTATATTTGCCCATCTTTCGATCAAAGTGGTGTGTTATCGGATCTTCTTAAGGTCAAGCCCGTGTATTCGCCAGGCCCTGATGGAGTACTAGGCTCTGTTCTGAAGAACTGCGCCGAGGCTCTGTGCAAACCGCTCGTTAAACTTTTTAATCTATCGCTGGAAACTTCGATCTTTCCCCTTATGTGGAAGGAATCTTTCATTAATCCGCTGCATAAAAACGGGGAAAAATTCGACCCTGCGAATTATATAGGCATCTCTAAATTGTCAGCAATTCAAAAGCTTTTTGAAAAACTTATCACGAAAAACTTTCATGAAGCGCCGCTCACCACTACCAACTTATTGGAGCTAACATCTTTTATGACGGATGGGTTCCGGAATGGCTTACAAACAGACGTCATTTACACTGACTTCAGTAAAGCTTTTAACTCTGTTAACCATTCTTTTGGGATTCCCAACCGATCTTCTTATCTGGATTTCGAGCTACTTATCTGGGAGAACAAAACGTGTTTCTCGCGTTTAGTCCGCGCAACATCTGGGGTGCCCCATGGAAGCCATCTTGGACCCCTACTTTTTGCACATTGTTATATACATCATTGGTCCGTCCGATTCTTGAGTATGGATCGTGTGTCGTGAGTCCTCAGTACGGAGTACACCAAGATCACATTGAATCTGTACAAAAATTTAACGTTTACTTCATTTTTAACGTTTAATTTTAACGTTCCTAGTAGAAGGACTAGAAACTTTCGTCCTCTACTCCTCAGCCATTGTAGTTCGACATATGCCCAACACGATCCACTCAGGGCATTATGTTCGGACTACAATGGTCTCTACCACATCTTGTCACTTTGCTCCACTAACAATCTTAAATCGCTCATACAGCTCTACAGCTGGGTTTTCTGCGCAAGTCAGCTTGCAATCCCAATGCTCTGACTACTCGGCGCAATTAACTGCGATCGTACATCGTACTCCAACATCACTGACTTTCAGCCACATTTGGACATTGGACGTCAGCTCTTGGAAAATTCCCGCTAATGTAAACCTAGCGGATCTTCATTTTCACCATCCTTAGCCAGTTGATTTGCTAATTGAAGCTGGATTATTTTACGAGCAAACGGGGCAGATTCATCTGCCTCCTGGTTTGCTTTCAATCCAAAAAACTCGGCTCGGTTGGATTGTTTGGGGAGGCGGACGCCCTGACGATGGTAAGGTCCTCATGACAGCTGAGCAGTCAGAGTTGCTAGTCCATATTATTCAGTATTACCCAGCGGCGTACGGAGCTATAAGGCGGGCAGTCAACAACTTGTGCCTGCTGCCCCTTCATGATGCTGTTGAAAGCTCATCTTCCAACGGGGGGAGTATGTCGGGTCAAGCAGCCGCCCGAAAGATTGGCCAATAATTTATTAAATTTGTTTATCTTTTAAGTTTTATTATCTAGTTTATCTAGTTAAGGCAAGGGGCAAGTCGTTAATAAACAGTGTAAAAAGTAGGGGTTTAAGATGGCTTCCTTGGGGCACCCCCGATATTTCGCGGACTAAACGCGAGGTAGCATCTTTAAAGAAAACACGTTGGGTTCGCCCTAATAAGTAGCTTGATTGAGGATCAGTTGGGAATCCAAAAAGACTGAGTTTACTTATAAGAAGCGAACGGTTAACAGACATAATGCCCCTGCCAAATTGCCAGTTATATACATATGCCTTTAAGCCTCACTCCTGGGAAGTGCATTAGTCAGCAAATTCCCATGTTTCAATTCCTATACCGTAGCTAGCGATCTCGGCGTCTTGCCATATTGTGGAAGAACTCCTGGGGATGTTTTTCCGATTTGGGCCTTTCATGGCTGCGCAGAATCTGCCCTACAGTTCTCTTCTCTAGCCCTCCAGGTTCGCTACCCTCTCCCGCACCGGTAGGATGCATCAAGGCACTTGCTAAAAGTACGCTAAGGAATAATCGTGGGCTGCTATCCTCACATAAGTAAGGTTGAAAAGCTGCGGAGGTTGCGGACTTGTCTTCGGGACTCAGCCTTAGATGCAGTTCGTTCCTTCGAAATCTCCAAGTAGAATTATGTCATACATCATTGTCCTTGTGCTCCTTCAAGGATTGGACTCAGCTACCCAGGCCAAGTGGGAGGAAGGTGGAATTTTGACTTCTTCCCACTTGGCTGAAGGTGGAATTTTGACCTTCTTCCCACTTGGCCTAATCGACTACTAGAGGCTATGGATGCAGCCATGGACGCCTACGCGCCGGGTACTCATATGGGAAGACGTGGTGTTGCAAATAATAGTAGATCGTCCTTTAAAATCACTAATTCTCATTCCCCTGCCTGTATATTATATGGTGGGTGGTCCCACGTAGTGTCTGCATATAATGAAAAGCTAAATCTTATATTTCACAGTGTAATCTATGTATACACATTTTTTTATTTTCTCCGATGTTTGAGCCTGAACTCTGGGAAAACTTGGATTTTTACGGTTTCTGGTTTGATTGCGCTTTTGGGATCCATGTATTCAGGTGTCTAGTCGTTATTTGAATAAAATATTATCTATTTCGTGATGATTGCAATTAATCTGGTTATTTTTGTACAGGTGTCACAAAGGTGAAAAGACCTTATTCCTTGTCTGTTAAATTGAGTTCTATCTAAGCTATTGAACTTCCTATTTCTCCATTTTTCCACTTGCCTGCTCGTCCCAAAGGAAAATCAATTAAAAATTCATTAAATTTGATTTCGAAGGTAAATTATTTTAGAGCACCTTATACATAATTTGTGCCGAGCAAGATAAACCAATCATATTGTCTGCCCCAAAAATGTAAACTTTTATAAGCCCTTTTTATACCAGTAGCCCGTTTCCATGCCAACCGAAAAAAGCATCAGAGTAATCTTAGGATTTATGTTACTAATATTTTTTCTCTCTTAGAAGGCCGTTCCTTTTAGAAAGTCTGTAGACCACTTTGAAAATATTTCCGGAGTTCAGAGCCGGAATATCAGTCTGCCTCTGGCCGGCAACGTGTGAACATATATTTTTATTTCACGCAAAAAAACATTTTTATTTTCTTATTCAATTTTTTATATTATTTATTTTACTTTATGTAATTCATCAAGATGAGCAATCACATCCAGATATTCCGTTTAGTTCTCCCGAAATATTTTGTATTTTTATTGGCTCTGAATTGGGTAATCTAATGGGCTCCGAGGTTTCCTTGCTCTTGTAATAATCTGAGCAGTTTCGACTCTCGCATCCTTCTTTCCTCATTTTCTTTTTTATTTATTTTTTGAATTAAGGCTTAGTTTTACGAACCAATCGTTAATCCACTCTAGGATTCAAAATCGCTTAGCAAAAACACAAAAAAAAGGCGGGGAATATATTTTGGGTATTTCTAAAATAAATCCTATTATTTTCTTAAATTTATTTCCTTCACTTATTTTAATGTTCAATCGCTGAACATCCAATTATTCCCCTTGAGATCTTCAGAGATATTTTTATTTTACAATAACTACGTGCCATGTCTTTCGGTTTTCAGCAGATACGATTCTGTCGTCACATTTTGATTATCTGATAAATATATATTATCTAGCAATCGCCCTAGGAGTAAGATACCTGGCCGATCTGCCTTGTTTTCTTCTTTTTTATTTTTCCAAAGCAATAAAAACATTTGTTATTTTATTTAGTTTCCTTATTTTTTATTTATTTTTATTTTTTCTCCAAGTTAGTCCTTAACTGATCGCCAAAAGAATGAAGGTTGGGATACTCCTTTTTTTAATACTATAAAAACTTTAATTAGCTAAAGCATTGTAAAGTTATCACTTCAACACTTTATTTATATCACTTCTCCCACTTTAACTTTAATCGTAAGGTGGAGTAAGCCATAAAGGAGTAACGGGTGGTAAACTTGTTTTTATTATGTTTTTTTTTATTTATTCAATATGTTAATCCAATCACTTGTTTATTCATTTCAAATGGGACCTTCTCCAAATACCCCCCATATAACGTCACTTATTAAATAAAAATTAAAATATATATTCAAAACAGGTTATAACCATAATGTGTGATTGTTACCCGCAGGTTCTGTGGGAAAACAAAAATCTTGAACGCACTTCCTGGCAGCCGAGTCCGGCCCTAGTCCGGCCCTTTGCAAGATGGAAGGAGGAACCCTGAGGAGGGTCCTTCTATGGAATCTTCGGTTTATTACAAGACAAACCCCTTGCCTTCATAGTTATTTTTGACTTTTTTGCTATCTCTTGAACTATCAACAATTTGCATTACACAATTATTATTATCGACAGAATTACATTCGACAGATAAAGGTAAGCTAAACGAATTTACTGCACGAACAATCGTGGGCTGCAATCCTCAAACAAGTAAGGTGGAAAAGCTGCAGAGGTTGCTATCTTGTCTAAGCGACTCAGCCTTAGAAGCAGTTCGTTCCTTGGAAATCTCCGAAGAGAATTCATCATTGTCCATGTGCTCCAAGGATTGGACCCAGCTACCCAGGCCAAGTGGGAGGAACATATTTTTGCACTTTCAACATATTTTGTGTGCCACTGTGTGCTTGTGTGCCGTGAAAATATCCGTCTGCTTCAACGTATATGATTATTTTACAAGCCTTTATAAATTTAAGGAACCCACTGTTTACGTTTGAGTGTATCCACAGATACACTTAATGTATCTGCAAATACCCTAGATAACGAATCCTCCATAAAACCAGTATACCCTGACATACCTATCAAATCATTTATAAACAACATTCCAGAGCCTACTGTGGGAATAATTCAAATAGGCTAGACACAAACCCTTTCCCATAGCATTATCATTGGCATCCAGACATAAATATAGACATAAACCGTTCACACGCCTTTATCGACGACAGTAGACGTAAACATTAAACCCCTTTTGCTCCAAATTCATAAACAAGTGCCCATCCTGGGAACCTACATGTCAGCATAAAACTCTGACCAATCAAAACTATTCAACCAAAGTCCATCTATGCTGCCAGCGTCGCTGTCACCGATAAAATCTATAGTTATAAGAAAATTGAATTTGTAAAATCAGTTTATAATCAACGATCAATCCAATAGGATATCTTTATAACTCATTCTTGAATTTAATAATAAAATTTATAAAATAAAAATCATAATTTTTATTTTTTTATTTTAAAATGGGAATTGAAACATATAATTTGTACAGTTAGTTATTCAAGAGTAGCTCGGTCCCATTTCACCGTGCATATCGCAGAATGTTATAGGAGTTATATTCGCCGCTGCCGGATTCAGTTTACTCAGGATCCGAAGCAGTTTTATAACTTTGTAAACACTAAGCGTAAAAATGTATCTTACCGCCCACTGTTTACGTTTGAGAACTTTTATGCGAACACTGATCAGGCAATGGCCTATCTCTTTGCACAGTTTTTTCAAACTACGTGGTCACCTAGCAGCAGTTCAGCCCAGCCCTACACTTATAATATCCAATCAGCCAACCTTATATTTGCCCATCTTTCGATCAAAGTGGTGTGTTATCGGATCTTCTTAAGGTCAAGCCCGTGTATTCGCCAGGCCCTCATGGAGTACTAGGCTGTGTTCTGAAGAACTGCGCCGAGGCTCTGTGCAAACCGCTCGTTAAATTTTTTAATCTATCGCTCTAAACTTCGATCTTTCCCCTTATGTGGAAGGAATCTTTCATTAATCCGCTTCATAAAAACGGGGAAAAATTCGACCCGGCATATTATATAGGCATCTCTAAATTGTCAGCAATTCAAAAGCTTTTTGAAAAACTTATCACTAAAAACTTCCTGCCAGCATGGCTTCATGAAGCGCCGCTCACCACTACCAACTTATTGGAGCTAACATCTTTTATGACGGATGGGTTCCGGAATGGCTTACAAACAGACGTCATTTACACTGACTTCAGTAAAGCATTTAACTCTGTTAACCATTCGCTTCTTATAATTTAACTCAGTCTTTTGGGATTCCCAACCGATCTTCTTATCTGGATTTCGAGCTACTTATCTGGAAGAACCCAACGTGTTTCTCGCGTTTAGTCCGCGCAACATCTGGGGTGCCCCATGGAAGCCATCTTGGACCCCTACTTTTTGCACATTGTTATATGCATCATTGGTCCGTCCGATTCTTGAGTATGGATCGTGTGTCGTGAGTCCTCAGTACGGAGTACACCAAGATCACATTGAATCTGTACAAAAAAACTTTCGCTCTTAGTGGACTTAATTGGGATTTTTACTAAACACTTTAGACTTTTACTAAACAACTTACCATCATTAACAAACCGTTAACCCTTAATCTTATTTATGGAAATGTAGACAGCCAGCACTTACTAACACGCGTTAATTTTAACTTTCCTAGTAGAAGGACTAGAAACTTTCGTCCTCTACTCCTCAGCCATTGTAGTTCGACATATGCCCAACACGATCCACTCAGGGCATTATGTTCGGACTACAATGGTCTCTACCACATCTTGTCACTTTGCTCCACTAACAATCTTAAATCGCTCATATTAACCGCATATTGCTGCCTCTGCCACTTCCCACTTTTGGAGTGGAGGTTCACTGTTCTCGTCCATGGTGGACACAAACCCATTCATAGGTCGGGTCGAAAAGTTTCAGCGGTTGCGGTCCTGCCTCGTGAGTCTGCCTTGGAGACTGATTGATCGTCTCACGGACAAAAATTATGACGTCGCATTGGAGTATCTAGGCAGCAGAACGAAGCACAACAAGTGCTGTTGCAGAAAGTGGACGATGCCACGCAGTCTAAGTGGAAGGAAAGGCAAGCTGAATCGGATTCCTTGGATTCCATTCCAACGCGGGAGTCTATCGCAAATTCCGTGAGAGGAGATGCCGGATTCTGAAGAGCTTGGATTTGACGACGACATCACTTGCACCAAACTTTGCGGTAGGACGGCGTAGTCATTTTCAGTATGTCAGTGACGTCTGTTTATAAGCCATTCCGAAAGCCTTCCGTGATAAAAGATGTTAGCTCCAATAAGTTAGTAGTGGTGGAGCGGCGCTTCATGAAGCCATGCTGGCACGGAGTTATTATTGAACTACTGTAGTATGCATGGGTCATTATAGGAAGCATCCACTGTAGCAATACAATATTGTGCTACAGTGTTGTTATATAAACATAATGCCCCTGCCAAATTGCCAGTTATATACATATGCCTTTAAGCCTCACTCCTGGGAAGTGAATTGGTCAGCAAATTCCCATGAGTTGACAACGCATACAAGTGAGCCATGCATACTTACACCCTTACGCTCGGGTCGCTACCAGCCTTATATACGAGCATAGAAATACATATGTATATGAATATAGCCGCAACTGATCGCTGCTTTTATAGGCAACGCAGCCGCGAGCAATAGAATATTAACACACTCTGGATTTGACTTTTAAAGAATAAAGAACGACATGGCTAAAAACCCAAAACATAATATGTGTATAAAGATTATATTTTGTACTTAAAGTTTACATGGCGACCGTGACACAGATCCTGCCAGGAGTCGACACAATAAAAAAAAAAAAAAAAAACAAAAAACAAAGTGACAAACAAACATAAATACAATATAAAAAAGTATAAATATATATAATAAAATATTTATATATATGGCACAACAAAAACAACATTATTCAACACAAAGATAAACACAATTACTTCTGAGAAAGGCCCAAAAATCATCACCGTGAATGAGTGAAAAAATAAGTTCGGAAGGCAATCCATTCCCTGTGCCACCGATGAATGACCAAGATTTCAACAAAGCTACTCCTGTCGAACAAAAAGACGCACCGACTCTAAGGAGGCTTTAAAACTGTGTCCAAGCGATGGACCACGCCCACTCACAATATCTGAGTATAGGGCTCGACAGCAGAAAACGACACTGAAGAAAAAGAAGTGCAGCGGAAAACGAGTTCAACTACTTAGGCAGAGAAGACTCATTAAGCATCTTATAAAAGCAGCAAGGACGGAGCAGGAGAAGAAAACACACGAGAAGAACCTGGACGTTATCGAAAAAATACTTCGCAATGGTGCGCAGTAACGCAACAAGTGCTCTGCATATCCGTACCAATGCCTAAGTTGCCATTAATATTAAGGAATTCTACCCAAGCCGATGCGCGAAAGCGCTGCTTGAAAAATATTAACCACTGTTAGGCTGTATACTAAAACCATATAACTGATGTTGATTTATATAGAGCAAAATATTGTAAATCAGTTATATGTAAATTAACAATTTTTATTTTTTCTTTCTCTTTTCCTTCATTTTTATAAATAAACCCAACGCAATTGCGCACGGGAATTAAAGATTTTGACCTTCTCTTAATTTTTTTTTAATGAATAATTGCATTAATAATCAACTCTCTTCCTTCACTTCATAGCGAACGGTCGTGATTATTTTTTGCGCTTGCGATAAACTCTATTTTTGCCAAACGCGGGTTTGAAACCTTAATTTAAACACTTTGTTTTCATTACTAATATTGTGTCTTAATATTAAAGTTATACCCGTATCGCTTCGCGCTTGTGTAGTGCCATATTTGGGTGAGCATTTAATAAAATTAAAAAGTCGCAATCCAAATATAGCTCTGCTTCTTTTTTTACTCTCTGCCTTTTTAATTTTTGCAGTTAATTCTGCTCTTATCTATTTGCGCGCATTTCGTTACACTTGCGCTCTCCCGTAGCTCTCTCGTTACTAACACTCTCCTCTACCTACTCGTTTACTAACCTTAGTTGGTACAGTGGTTGAAGGCTTATTTGTTTAAAATAAAAAACAAAAAATAATAGAATATTTAAAAATTATAAATTAATTTTTGCTAATTTGCTAATTAACTTTTTAAAATGGAATACAATGTTGTCTGCTCTTTAAAATCGTGCAATAAGCCGATATCTGCGTCCCAGGCCAGCATCTATTGTTGGCTATGCGAAAGTGTCTCACATGCCAAATATGCTGGCCTTACTGCATCTGTCTCGGATGCCATATCCCGCCGTGTTGGCCTCCATTATTGCTGCAGTGGGTGCCGAGCTGTCCAAGATGAAATGAGATCATTCATGCGACAGACCAAGAGTGGGTTTAAAGATTTGATCGTTGGTTTCCGAAAAATCAACGATCAACTCAGTGCGCTGGATGTTCAATTCAATAGCCTTCAGCTGTTGAATGAATCTCCTAAGCGGAAAAAATCTGCTACTAGGGAAGTTGCAGCTCCAGTAATCGCGGAACAGCTTGATCCTCCCGCAATAATGCAGCCGCTCATTTCCCTTGCTACTCCAAGAGCAGGGACGGTAAATGAAAAGTTAGCACCCGAATTTACCGTAGCAGAGCAAAATTTGTCTGCTTTGTCCTCCATGGCATCACTCCAAGTGATTCCCAGGAATACCCTTGAATTAACCCCCATAGCTTCCACTAAAAATGGTAACCCGCCGCCCGGACCCCCGGAACGGACTGATGCCGCGGTATTACCGACCGTGGCACCAAAACCATTACAGGTAATCACCTGTTAGACAAATATTTGTCTCACGGCTAGCCCCCGATACCTCGGAGATTGATATCTCGGCTTATATCAAAGCCAAAACCAAGGCCGTTATTAGAGTGGAAGACATTAGGAAATTTAAATACTCCTACTCGAGGCGCATGTCATCCTTCATGATACGTGTGCCAGTGCCGATGTTTGTGACAATATGTTCGCCTGGCTTCTGGCCAGAGGACATATTTGTACAAGAGCATCAGCCGAGTAAGGTAAAGAAAAAAAACTCGCAGCCTGCTGGAGTCAAGCTCCCAACATCTGTCCAATCCGACTCTTCAAAAAACGAACACGTTCTATCAATCTTACCTATCAGAACTGTCGGGACCTACGTAGCAAGCTCCCTAGACTTTATTCTGATAGTCTTTCCTTTGCGTCCCATATTATAGTCTTTACTGAAACTTGGTTAAAGCCGGAGATCTTTTGCTCCGAAGTTTTTCCAAGTAGGTACACCACTTTTAGACGTGACCGACCTCTGCGAAGAGGAGGAGGAGTCTTAATTTCTATTGACTCCAATTTCGTTTCTGAAGAGGTAAAGTTACCAGAGTTTGGTGATTTCGAATTTATTTGCGTTAAAGTCATATTGTCTGCTCAATCATTGTTTATTACATGTTCTTACATTCCACCATCTTCCGAGCCGCCCACATACTGGCATCACTTGTCGGCTATACAGGCTGTTTCCAATCTTATGTCAGATATTGACCTTCTGATAGTTCTTGGCGACTTTAATTTACCAGAACTCAATTGGTCAATTACTGAAAATTTAACTTTCTTATCACTTTCCACCCATCACGATTTCACGGCGGGCATCTTTGACTTGTCCCTAGGCCAGATCAACCATGTTAGAAATTCGTTAGGTCGGCTTCTTGACTTATGTTTTGTATCTGATCCAGATAGTACCACACTTTCCAGAGCGTTGCCCCTCTCAACCCCTGAAGATCCATACCACCCAACGCTTGAAGTTTCAATTGAAACCAATTCTGGTGTCAATCAGAAGACTTCCTGCGTATCAAAGAAGATTCGTTGTTTTCGTAAGGCTGATTTTCGTAAACTTAATTT
The DNA here is from genome assembly GCF_017639315.1 of Drosophila ananassae. Taxonomy (NCBI): domain Eukaryota; kingdom Metazoa; phylum Arthropoda; class Insecta; order Diptera; family Drosophilidae; genus Drosophila; species Drosophila ananassae. The sequence goes on along the minus strand of NW_025319078.1, from coordinate 155,237 downwards.
ATTAATTGATACTTTTGACTGGTCCGATATTCTGGCATGCACTGATATAAATATCATCCTAGATAAATTTTATTTGACATTAAATTCATTTTTTGACTTAAGCGTGCCGTGGAAATATCCGTCCGCTACAAATAATCCACCTTGGTTTACAAGGTGCCTAACTAAATTAAAAACATATAAAGACAGGCTTTTAAATAAATATAAAAGAACCTGTAGCAGCATAGATTTCTCAAGATACTTAATAGCTCGGCTAAATTTCTCCGTGCATAACGCCGAATGTTATAAAAATTATATTCGCCGCTGTCGGATTCAGTTCACTCAGGATCCAAAGCTGTTTTATAACTTTGTAAACACGAAGCGTAAACATGTATCTTTTCCCTCCCTACTTACGTATCAAAATTTATCAGCGACTTCGGATCAGGCCATTGCGGATTTATTCGCAAAATTTTTCCAAACAACTTATTTACCTCCTAACACTTTAGATCAGCCATACGCTTACAACATTCAACCAACTAATAGTATATTTGTTCCATTTCTTTCTGAAAACAATATACTATTGGATCTTCAAAAGGTAAAACCAGTTTATTCGCCAGGCCATTCAAACTGATGTTATTTACACAGACTTTAGTAAAGCATTTGATTCAGTTAATCACTCACTCTTGTTGAGTAAACTAAATCTTTTGGGATTCTCAACCGAACTCATTACGTGGATCTCCAGCTATTTAAATGGAAGAACACAGAGAGTCTTATTTAAAAATCAATACTCCCGCTTAGTCCGTGCCACATCTGGTGTCCCTCAAGGAAGCCATCTTGGCCCATTACTATTCACTCTTTTTATAAACGACTTGCCCCCATCCATAACGAACGCGCTGGTACTAATGTACGCAGACGATGTTAAGCTTTGTCTGCAATATAAGTTCCCGTCTGCCCAAAACAGACTCCAGTCCGATCTTGACAATTTTCAAAAATGGTGTTTAGCTAATGACTTAGTACTTAACGGATCAAAATGCAAACTTATGTCTTTTTATCGTACTAGTCCTCACCAGGCTTCGTACAATCTCTCTGGGATTGCCTTAGAAAAATTAACTCAGGTTAATGATCTTGGTGTCCTCTTAGACATAAAACTTAAATTTTCCGACCATATTTCTTCAATGGTTAATAAGGCTAAAGGTGTTGTCGGTTTTATTAAAAGATGGGCAAAGGAATTTAACGACCCTTACATTACTAAAAGCTTATTTATATCCTTGGTCCGCCCGATACTGGAGTACGGTTCATGTGTCTGGTGTCCCCAATACGGTGTTCATCAAGACCGCATAGAATCCGTACAAAAAAACTTCTTTTTATTTGCTCTTAGGGGGCTTAACTGGGACGCAAATCTTCACCTACCTTCGTATAATAGTAGACTCCTACTAATAAACTTACCCTCCTTAAAAAACCGTAGAACAATGCTGGGTGTCGTTTTCCTACAGAACCTTATTAATGCTGATGTAGATAGCCAGCACTTACTAACACACTTACAGTTTAACGTTCCGAATAGAAGGACCAGAAACTTTAGTCCTTTATTCTTAAGCCATTGTAGATCGACATATGCACAGCATGATCCCATTAGGATTTTATGTTCGAACTACAATGGTCTGTATAATATTATTTCTCTTTCCTCCCAGTCAAATTTGAAAACCTCCATTTTAAATTACCTACAAGAACATACTAATTCTTCCTCGTTTTCTTTATAATCCTTCTATTTAAACTTATATACTATACTCATTATACTAACTCGAATTTATTCCCGCGATTCGTGCCGTACGTTATGCGGCAGGCGCCCCTCGGTCGGTTGGGCGGGAGGTGGGCTGTACGTATGCAGTGGGAACCGCGCGAAAAAAAAAAAAAAAAAAAAAAAAAAAAAAATAAGTTGGACTTCAATAATAAAAATAAGCCATATATATTTGGCATAAAATATAGAATTTTAGAACAAACCCCAAATATGGGTTTAATAGAGACGAAAACTGTCGATTCCACGGCAAAAGTCATAAACAAAATAGAATCAGAAAAAGTAGATATGGAAACGGTTACCCTATTGTTGATAATAATCGTCGTTGTAATGTTAGCGAATGTGTTTATCAAATTATACAAATTACATTATAAATGCTTGCGCAAAAGATTCCAAAGTCAAGCTAATAACTTGGATAAAATCTAAAAAAAAAAATTTAAAAAAAAATACACATTGCAACATCAATTATGATCAAAGGTAACAAATATAAAAATATTCTCAATTTGAAACAAAACAATAAAGATGACCACCATAGAAGCCATTAGAAAGGTTTACGAAAGGGATGCTTATTTTAAAGAACATGTGCAACAAATAGTCCCACCGACTCCAATAAGCATAAATCAATTAGAATACCTTCTAATTGAAACATTTAATTTCGAAAATTCACCATTAATACATTGCTGAAAAACACAAAAAGCGATTGTATTAAGCACCATTCCAGGTGTCCAAATAAAATCAGTACTGGAAGAACATGAAACATTAGGCAAAACACTTGTTATGGTAGTATTCAGAAAATAATTCTCCGTATTAACAAAAATGCAATGGAATGAACTATACACCGAGTTGAATAAATTAAAAACCGATTTTGACAAATCATATAAATCTTGAACTCAAAATCGTACAATTCAACAGAATACCATACACAAACACGCGGAAATATTAGTAGCCCGTTTCAATAAAGCGCGGATATTAATATATGACCAGAGAGATCGATTAGATAAAAATCGATGGTCACAAATTTCAAAGTTCCTAACAAGATTGCGATCTAACCTAATAAATATAAAAGAAAGATATGACTTGGTTATTTCAGTGCCAAGTATCTTAAACACACCCTTAGCAGTAGAACCTGGGGACGAATTAGAAACTCGAGAACTACCAACCACAGACCAAGTAGAGTTGGAAGATTTAGACTCTGATAGATTAGAAATAGAAGAAAAAGACCTAAACAATGTAACTATATCCGCAGTTCTCTTGTAATCTGAATTATCAGACAAAGATGAAGAGGATATAGATTCCAACAACATAATAGACCAAAAACCTATTATAATGGCAGACGAAACAATTGCCCAACGGGTATACATAAAAGATATTTCAAATGCCATCCCAGAGTTCTATGGCCAAAAACTAGGTTAGGTTAGGTTAGGGCGGTGATGCAAGGGGGACATAGAAGACCCCCTCGCTTCCACTTGAGCCTATAGGGCTCCTTATGCTGCCGCTGGAGCAAGGGTTTCACCGAGATGCTACCCCCCCCCCCCCGCCCCCCCCCCCTTCCTGTCTACCAGGGTGCATATATATGCCTAGACTACCTGTGGCTGCCCATGGTAGCCTGCTTTTTTAATGAAGGCAACCAGTCCGCGCGGAGAAATCTCTGAGAGATCGTTAAGGTCCGATAGTTCTTCGGACCCGAAGTGTTTGAGTCTGCTGCGTCCGAGTGTCGGGCAGTAGCATAAGAGGTGCGTTACCGATTCTACCTCCTCTTCATCCCTGCAGCTCCTGCAGAAATCATTGTGGGGGACTGCAAGCCTGGCCGCGTGTTCGCCTATCAGCCAGTGCCCAGTAATTGCCCCAATCGCTAGGCTGCATTCTGGTCTGGTGAGAGCAATAAGTCTCGCCGACCTTTTCTGAGAGCGTGTCGGCCAGATCAGACGTGATGTTCTACAGGTCTGGAGATTACTCCATTTCCTATTGGATGCACTTTAGCCTGCAAGTAGCCAAGGGTATGCCTACAAGTTCTTTCTCCGGTAGGAGAGGGATGGTAGTCCCTGCCCTAGCTAGTTCATCTGCAGCACAGTTTCCCTCGTGGTCCCTGTGACCGCGAACCCAAATGAGGTAGATGTCATGCTGTTCAGCCATCTCGTTGAGAGATCTGCAACAGTCATTGACTGTCCTGGAGTTGGATTAGAATCCGTCAAGTGCCTTGAGCGCTGCCTGACTATCTGAGAAGATACATATTGTACCCCGATTGCCCCTTAGAGCTGGGGATTCCAGTGCTTCCTTAATGGCTACTACCTCAGCCTGGAAAACACTACAGTGGTCGGGGAGTCTGAAGGACTCCTTTCTTGCTCCATAGATTTGCCTCTCGCAGTCTTATTGCGGCCAGAGTGGCTGTCTTTACCCCCATCAGTACCACTGGTAGTAGGTCGAGGATAGTGTCTAGGGCATCACTAGGCGTAGTGCGTAGACTGCCTGTTATGCGGGCGGGCCACCAGACCACAACACCATAGAATAAGATTGGTCTGATGATCGCTGTGTATAACAATCTGACCATCTTGGGGGACATACCCCATTTCAGGCCTACCGCCTTGCGGCAGGTATAGAGTGCTATTGCCGCTTTCTTAGTCCTATCAGCGGTGTTCAGCTTCCAGTCCAGTTTCCTGTCTAGTGTGATGCATAGGTACTTCGCACTATCACTAAGAACTAGTGTTTCTCCTAGGAGCTTCGGAAGTCTTAGGTTAGGTATTTTGTACTTCCTGACTCCCAGCCCGTTCCTTTGCGCCCAGGCCGACAGAACTTCGAGCTTCGCATTAGGTCGCATAGCGTCTGTGGGAATTTCCCTACGAAGGCAATAGCAACATCGTCCGCGCCCGCAATGATCTTACAGCCGCCACCCTCTAAAAAAACTAAATCTTCAAAGATTTATCACAGCCTTAAAATTGGTGAATTTAGCAAAAGGCACATTTGAACATATAGCGGTTTAAGTAATCAAATCAAAAATTGTATGATCAACCCTATATAAAGTCCAAAATATAACCACTATAAATGGAATAATTAAAAAACTCAAAGCAAAAATGTCAAAAACACTTCAAAAAGGTAAAACAGCTGAAAAGTTCACAACTGAAATCGAAAACTTGCCGAAGCTTCTTGAAGCATCGTATATCGATGAGGGGTTGCCTGCCGAACATGCTGATAAATTCAGCACAAAAGAGGCAATCAACACAATGACTAAAAATTGTGAACATGGATGCCTTAAAACAGTACTAGAAGCAGGCAATTTTTCAACAATGAACGAAGCCATCGCTAAGTACATACAATATAGTACCGATATGACAGGCAATCCAAGTACAATCCTATATAACCGAAGAGGACAACCCTACCACAATAACAACTTCAGAGGAAATTACCGCGGAAGAGGTTACGGAAGTGGTTATTATAACAATAATTACCACCAAAACAACGGTTATAACCAAAATAATGGGTATAACCCAAACTATAATAACCACACCAATAATTATAGAGGTCGTGGAAATTCTAGAGGTAACAACCGTGGTGGAAATAACGGCTACAATAACAGTAACACTGGTGGAAATACCAATTCCCAAGTTCGAACTGTTGAATCCCAGCCGGAAAACTAAAGACTTCCCTTAACAAAAAGCCACAAAACTTACAACTGTACAAAATAAACCTCAGCCTCAATATTTATGTAACCATTAAAAATTACGTTACAAAAACATCCCTAACTCTGTTAATAGATACAGGCTCAGACATTAGCATTTTAAAAATAAATTCAGATCAATATAATGAAGTAGATTCAACAAAAACCATAACAATGTCTGGTATAGGAGAAGGTACGATTCAATCTCAAGGTTTAACTTTTGTAGAAATTCAAACAGGAAAATTCATAATTCCATTTCATTTTCATTTAGTAAACAATGACTTCCCAATCCCATGTGATGGCATATTGGGAATGGATTTCATAAAAAGGTTCAATTGTCAACTAGATTTTTAAATAGATCAAGATTGGTTAATAGCAAGACCATAAGATTTCAATCAAGACATAAATATTCCAATTACGCATTCAAATAATAATAACCTATTTATCCCAGCACGATCCGAAGTCGTGAGACAAATTAATATAATAACCACCCATAAAGAAGTCCTTATTAAAAATCAGTGTATAGATGAAGGCATCATTATAGTCAGCACTATAACTGATTCAAGCAACACATTTGTCCGAATATTAAATACGACCGATAAAAATAAAATTATAAACATTTCCAAAATAAAGTGCGAACCATTGGAAAATTATGAAATTGACCAAAGCAACGAAACTAAAACCAGAAAAGAAGATGTCCTTTCATAATTAACGAAAAATTTTCCTACAATGTATAAAAGCACCCTCACCAAACTATGTACCAAATTTACAGATATATTCGGATTAGAAACCGAACCAATTTCAGCAAATAATTTCTATAAACAGAAGCTGAGATTAAAAGATTTTACACCAGTCTACATTAAAAACTATCGAACACCACATAGCTAAAAAGATGAAATAAACAAACAATTAGAAAAGCTAATAAAAGATGATATAGTAGAACCATCAGTATCAGAATACAACAGCCCATTGCTGTTAGTACCCAAAAAGTCCTCTGGCTCAGAACAAAAACGTTGGAGACTAGCTGATAAATTCCCACTACCAAGAATCGAAGATATCTTAGATCAACTTGGTAGTGCAACATTTTTTTCCTGTCTAGATTTAATGTCTGGAATTCACCAAATTACCCTAGAAAAGGAATCAAGAGATATTACCTCTTTCTCTACAAGCACTAGGTCATTCAGATTAAAAGACTACCTTATGGAGTAAAAATAGCACCAAATTCATTCCAAAGAATGATGACATTAGCATTTCCTTTATATGGACGACTTAGTAGTTATAGGTTGTTCAGAAAATCATATGATAAAAAATCTAACTAATGTATTCAATCTATGTAGAAAACACAACCTTAAGTTACACCCTGAAAAATGCTCTTTGTTTATGCACGAAGTAACATTTTTGGGACACAAATGCACAAACAAAGAATTTTACCCGATGATAAAAAATTTAACGTAATAAAAAATTATCCTGTTCCGTCCGATGCAGATGAATCTAGAAGATTCGTAGCCTTTTGCAATTACTACAGACGTTTCATACCAAATTTCTCGTGTTATTCAAGACACCTTACCCATTTGTGCAAGAAAAACATAAAATTCAACTGGACTACTGAGTGTCAAGAAGCTTTTGAATATCTTAAAAACGCATTAGTCCAACCCAAACTATTAAAATACCCAGATTTTAATAAAGAATTTTGTATAACAACAGATGCTAGTAAGCATGCATGTATACATTGGGCAGTTAACTATTTTAGACCATATATATATGGAAAATATTTCACTATCAAAACAGACCACAAACCATTAACATATCTATTTTCAATGAGAAACCCAACTTCCAAGTTAACAAGAATGAGGTTAGACTTGGAAGAATATCAATTTACCGCAGAATACCTTAAGGGAAAAAACAATTATGTGGCAGATGCCTTATCAAGAATAAGCATCGATGAACTAAAAGAAATGAATAGACAAATACTAAAAGTCACTACTAGATCCCAAAGTAAACAGAAAAATAACTGCGCAGTTTCAACATCTAGTTCGGATTTGCAAAAGCAACCGACAGCTTCTAAGCCCAAGATATTTGACGTCATTCATAACGAAGATGTTAAAAAAGTAGTGACCTTGCATTTAACAATATCAAAGTGTTCTCTCAAGAAGGGAAAACAGATATATGCAAGAATAAACGTTGATGATCTATATACCAATGGAATATTCAATTTAGATCAATTTTTCCAAAGGCTTGAAAAAATAGCCGGTATAAATAAGATTAGACAACTTAAAATGGCACCGAGTGAAAAAATCTTTGAACTCGTTTCAACAGATAAATTTAAAGATAAGGGCAATGAAATATAATTAAATTTAAGAGAAGCGCTACACCAGCCGGTGACCATAATAGAAAATAAAAAAGAAAAGGAATGACGATCCTTTACAAGGCGGACACACAGGCATAACAAAAACGCTAGCAAAAGTAAAAAGAAATTACTATTGGAAAAACATGACGTGACGTTGCAAACCACGTAAAGAAATGTCTGAAATGCCAAAAATCAAAAACCACAATCCATACAAAAACGCCTTTGACAATAACAGAAACCCCATTTAAAGCGTTTGATATAGTATTAGTGGACACGATCGGTCCATTACCTAAATCAGACGAAGGTAACGAATATGCAGTCACTCTAATATGAGATAATACTTAACAAAATATCTCGTTACAATCCCTATACAAGACAAAAGTGCAAAAACAGTAGCAAAAGCCATATTCGAATCTTTTATTCTAAAGTACGGTCCAATGAAGACGTTCATTACGGACATGGGAACTGAATATAAGAATTCAATTATTAATGATTTATGCAAATATCTCAAAATTAATAATATAACATCAACTGCAAATCATCAACAAACATTGGGGACAATAGAAAGAAACCATAGAATATTTAACGAATACGTTAGATCATACGTTTTGTCAGATAAAACAGACTGGGATGTTTGGCTTATATACTTTACATATTGTTTCAATACAACACCCTCTGTTGTACATGGATACTGTCCATATGAACTAGTGTTTAGTAAAATCCCAACCTTAAACATTAAATTCAATAGCAGTGAATATATTACGCCACTGTATGACGTAGAAAACTTTTCAAAAGAATCAAAATTCAGACTCGAAAACGCTTATAAAAGAGCGAGAATGATGATTGAACAAAATAAGCAAAAACAAAAAGAAACCTATGATAAAAGATTAAATGATTTAAAATTAGAAATAGGAGATAAAGTTTTATTAAAAAACGAAGTAGGGCATAATTTAGACTTTAAGTATACAGGACCCTATAAGGTAGAAAGTATAGGAGAACGAGATAACATAACAATCTCAAACGTAAAGAATAAAAATCAAACAGTTCATAAAGATAGATTGAAGAAATTCTATTCATAATTCTATGGTGGCCACCAATCCACTGTGGGCAAAAATCCCGTTTTTGGTGCATAAACTCTAGTTTATAAGATATTGACTTAAAACTTTTTTTGTTGTATTATTTTAACTAAAACAAAATTTTGGTTTTTGTTTTTTTTTTAATTTGCGTACCGCTCAGTGGTTAAAAATGCACTTTTATATAAGAAATTATTACAAATTATAATTTGAATCACATTTGGTATTACATTATAGAAAAATAAAATTAAAATCTGTTACGTATTTAGAATCTATTGTTAAATTTTACGAACACTGAAAAAAAATTGGATAACATTTTTTTAATAACTTTAAAATTTTAACTTACTCTTTTCCTTGTGTTTTAGTTTTCAATATCGTCTGGTACCTCTTCCTCTAATTCGATTTCAAAAGTGTCACTTACATCATCGTTGCCATTTTCTTCACCTGTGTCTTCTGCGCACGAGTTTTGGGATGTACTTCCGTTTTTGTGGCCAACACCTGGGGATATGATTGGCGAATCCAAAAGATCGACAACCTCTGCTGGCAGAGGCATCCTGTTGGTTTTTGTGATCCAAGAACTAGACAGTAAAGGATCAGACGAATCCATAGCTCTGTGAAAGACATCTGACATATTGTCAATCCGGCTACATTTTCTGGCATGATTTTTCCGGTCAGCCTTGAAAAGCTTGTGTCTTGCTTCTGATGCACTTTCTGCTAAGGAGCCAACAGGAACAATTGATTTTTCAATGATAATGTATCCATGTACTAAAATTTTTTGTACTGTTGGCGACATGGGGTACCAAAAATAATTGCTCCTATATATAGTAAAAGTTTTAAAACAGAATAATTTGAACTTTTCTGAATTTATAGGGTAATGACAATTTATGGCTATCAAAATTACATGTAGGCGCTGAATCAAATTGTGATCTATTCCTAATATAGAGGACAATAATTTTGGGTTGGAGAATGCCCGCCTCGTCGTATTTCCGTCATTTGTATTTGTATTGTCCACATGAAGCCCCATATCTTTCCAAAACGCTGCTTGAACTTTATATTTTCGTGCCTCCAATTCGATTTTGTCATTTCCCTTAACATGCCACTTTCTAAGCTCAATTCTGTATGATATTTTAAGCAAGAATTCAAAAAACGAATCCATGCATGAAGGGAACTTAATCCATACTGATCCGTATGTGGCTTCATGACAAATATTTTGGAATAAAAATCACTTGTAGTAAGAAGCTGGGTGGGCTTTGCCCCACACATTGGACACGACTGGCAGGAATTTGTTCCTGTTAATATATTTAAGACCTTGCCGTCTATAAGTGTTAGGTGCCCATCGAATTTTACAAAAATTGCATTCGATTGAAAAGCATGCACGTATAAATCCAGGTTTTTAATCTGATTGTCCAAGTTTTCTTTTTCTTCTAATATAAGAGACGTTGTTTCCTTTAAGTATGCTATTTTTAGAGGACGGCAAAATCGTATGGACTGAGGCGATTTATTTAACCAAATGACTCTTTGTTTTTGATCTATTATTTTTATGGGAATAATTGATGTAACAAAATAGAGAATCATCTAAAGATTGAGACTCTGCGATGCTTAATTTTTGTTTGTATAAACTGTGACCAGTAGACCCATCAAACCCATAACTAAAAATAAGAGTACACTGAGTAACATCTGAAAGTATTTCACAAACTTCCTTTTGCATCAGTAATATTCTTGAAGCGGTATGGTTCATAAGTTTTGCATGGAAACTTTTGCTTCATTTTCGGTGCATTCTATTCCAGCAGGTCTACATTTTAATTTCTCCTCGGCTATTTTCGAATAAGAGGGGTAAATGTCGCAGCCATGTTGTTTACTAAGTTGTTTTACATTTATATATTGCTGCTTAGTAAACCCATTTTCCATAAAAAAGCGAATGCCTTTTTAGAAGTAATTGGACTCGGAGCCAGCAGCCAGTTAGCAGCGTGTAGTAACAAAGGGGTTGAATTTTGATTTTCTATCGCAAGTTCAGATGCCAGCTTTATTTTAAGTCGTTTACTAGCAGCTTCATATGTCAATTTCGGACGACCACCTTTATTCTGTGGGGATTCATTTATATCAGAAAGTCGTATAGTCATATTGCCGGCTAGCCACATGGCGTGTTTTTGTTTAAATCGCTTTATGTTTCGGCAGCATCGTGGCAAATGTTTATTAATGTAATTAATAAAGTTAGTAATTTTATTTGATATTTTTTGGTTTATTGTTTCGATTTGATGATCGTCATTAAATTTGTCGAATATGTAAGTATCCAAGGCTTCTCGCGAGCGTTTGTTGCTTTATGTGCCTGGATAAACGCAAGTTTACCAAAAAGGAGCAAAAATGGTTAATTGTATGACAACAAGGACACTTTTGTAGTTAATTTCTCGTTCTTACTCTTTTGCAAGGCTGTGCCATTAATAAGTTATTCTCCACAAAACACAAACACAATTTTTAGTTCAAATCTATAAAGATACACATATAAAACAGTTCACAGTTGGACAACAAGACATACAATAACAAATGTTTAAGCTAATTTGCATTAATAATTACCTTCGCAAGGAATTTCCATTTTTAGATTTTTAAAACTTTTTTTTCAAACAAAGCAGCAAGCACGCAAAGTTTACCAGTTTTTCGCGCCAATTTAACAACATTGCAGGGTCTCTCAAGCAGCTAACTTTGTTTGAGTGGCAACACTACAGGGTTGCCACCAAAAATGTTTTGAAAGCGGGTTTTTTCAAATGAAGATATCTAGATTCGATTAGTATGGGTCATTCATAAAAATTAATTAGGAAAAAAAATAGGTTTATGCACCAAAATCGGATTTTTTACCCATTGCGCTGTGGGCCATTTTGGACTCACTATAAAATTCGAGGAAAATCACATAAGGTATATCTAGCAGTCTTCTGCTGTTTTTCAACCAAGGCAGTACACCTAGAGGTGGTCACAGACTTGACTACCCAAGCCTTCCTGGCGGCGTTAAAGAGATTTTGCGGACGACGAGGATTACCAGCGAAAATCTATACCGACAACGCGACTAATTTTGTTGGAGCCTACAACGAACTATCAGAAGTAAAAGAAGCAATTTTCGCCGAAGAGGCACAAGCACTGATACACAAGACCTGCGCAAATCTGAGCATAGAATTCAAGTTTATACCACCTCGGGCACCCCATATCGGAGGCCTATGGGAAGCCGCGGTGAAATCAGCCAAGCACTTTGTGAGGAGATTAGATCTCCCACACACCAAGACAGGTGGCAAGAGGGGCAACAGCGGGGGGTGGACATGCAAGTCAGCACTGCAGCGTCGGACGGGCCAGCGCTGCGGTGTTTAGAGATACGGAAGAAGAGAAAGGTATCAAGGGAGAAATGCGTCGAGCACAGACGGCATGCGGGGGCAGCAGACACAGACGGCATGCGGGGGCAGCAGCGGGGGCAAGAGGAACCAGCACGGCGTCGCGCACGGAAGAGGGCGAAAGAGGAGTCACCGTGGAACGTAACGGTGCCGGCCGGGCCTCCACGGCCGCGCTCGAAGGTCATAGGAAACAGCGGGGACGGCGGGGAACGAAGCGGCCGGCGACCGCGCAGCTGTGTTTACAAAATGCACAAAAACACAGAAATGCATTTGAATGTCCAGGGGGGGATCGCGGGGTATCGGGACGAAGTCCGATGACCGGCACAAAATAATGCGGATCGGAGGCCCAAACGGGGCAATCGGGGGGGAACAATAAAGAAAGCCCGCCGATAGAAAGACGACGGGCTTGGAGAAAGCTAACGGAGAAAGTGAAGGAGCGGAGGATTAACGGCAGGAAGTGGATTCGCAAGGATTAACGGGCGCCTCTGGCACTATATAAGGAGGGCCCCTGGAGCGAATCGAGGCCGAGTCTTCTAGGGAAGCTGGGAGAGTGAGTGAAAGACCCCCCGTGGGTAAGTCTGCCATTCAAGTTGGAAAGCTTCCTTGAAGAGTTAGGAGTACAGGCTGAAGGACCCCCCGTGGGTAAGTCCGACAGTCCTAAGTGCGGGCTATTAAAGCGAGTGAGCAAGGATATACGAAAATAGCTTAAGGACCCCCTGTGGGTAAGTCCGGCGGCGGTACGCGCATCGAATCGAGCAAGGAGTCAGGGGAAAAGGATCAAGGATCCGCGGCAAAGCTGAGGCCCAAGGGTAAAAGAGTCGGGTGGAGTTATTCCCGGACACGACAGGTATCCTGGTGTAGTGGCGGCAACGACGGATCAGCCTGGCGTACGCCTTGTCTGCTCCTGACCGTTCGATCCAGGTGTGATCCTGTAACGCGAGGGATAGCCAACCCGGGAACTCAAGCCCACTAGTGAAACCAGGCAGGGACACCCCGGGAAGTCAAGAGAATCCTGATCAAGGCGCTGGAGCGTATGCACAGCGATCCACCTGGAGTCAAAGGAGACGCGACGCCCACACCTCTGGCCTACCATAGATCCTGCGGGGCGTAGGCACGCAGGTGTTTGGAGGCGAGTGGCGAACGCGACCGGGGGCGTGTCCTGTAGGGTAGGAAGGCCCTTCGTGCCCTGATCCGGCCGCAAAGCAGCGAGGAGCATATCCTGCCCGGCGTATGCCTGGGTGGTGAGCCACTCGGTCTGTTAACATGGATTGGGTGCCGGCCACGGCGAAAGGGCAAATCCAGGCAAGCCAAAGGTTCCGAGTCCACGGCACCCCAAGCGGAGGTGCCGCGACGACGAGGGAGCAGCAGCGACGGACAGGCAGCGGCGGCGGAAGACGACAAGCAGCAAACACAGGCCCCGCAACCAGAGTCCGTGAGTCCAAACGAAGGGAACCGAGAGCCGTTTCGGCGCCAGGCACCAAGACCGCACGACCTGCCGGGCGCAAGCTTTGGGAGGGCGTGCGTATTGGCACCAACCCGGAGCGGGGATCGGGGATCGACGGGAGGACGAGCGGTCGGTCGGCTGAGCCAGACAGCCGGTGAGATTCTCTTTATTGCTTTGTAAATTAATTACAATAAAGGGGATTTATTTGAAAAGAAGCAATACCGTGTTATTTCTGGGCTCGGGCAATCACGTCGAATCAATAAATTCGGTGGAACGTACCCTCAACATCTGTGAGCTAGCCGCGGCGTTTGTTGCGAGCAAAACATAGCAAAACAGTTCGTTACACCTGGCGCCCAAACTACGTGATTGCTTTAGAGTCTAGGAGTAACACTGCTTCAAGATGGGGAGGAAAAACTTGATCTACGCGCTTCGCTAAGAAGAGTTGTGCGAAGTGTGCAGAGAGCTCGGTCTCGCAGCGGATGGAACCGTGGAGAGCATGAGGGCACTGGTGGCAAGGTGGGCCGAAGAAAGAAAGGAGGATGAAGTGATGGTGGTCGCGCGGGGATTCGAGGAGAAGTTCGCGCAGAGGACCACGCCGAGGCAGAGAGCGGTGAGCGAATCGGAAAAGCTCATCCAAAGTCTGGCAGTGCCGGAAATGAAGAGCATGAGGAGCATGGAGCCACAAGCGCGGAAGCCAGTCCCGGTACAGGTGGACTATGCGAAGGTGGCGAGACAAGTTCGAAAGTGGTCGTTCCGATTCGACAGAACAGGGGATCGTCTCGAGTTCGTGGACAGAGTAGCATGGTCTGCCAAAACATACGGGATGGATATAAACACAATCCCGCGAGCGATGCCCGAACTACTCCAGGGCAGAGCGCAAAAATGGTTCCTAATGAACGACGAGGAGTGGCTCACATGGAAGGAGTTCAGAAGGAAGGGCTCTTCTTTCAAAGGGCTCTAGACCAGGTCATAGGCCCGGACATGGCTCCCCACGCATTCGCGTACCAGGACGATATAATAGTGATCGGGCGCACGAGGGAGGAGCACATGGCAAATTTAAGGGAAGTTTTCCGAAGACTGAAGGCGGCGAACCTAAGGATAAACACAGAGAAGTGCCATTTCTTCAGGGAAGAGCTTTTTTACCTAGGCCACCGGATAACGAGTCACGGAATTGGTATGGATCCGGGAAAAGTCGCAGCGATCACGGAATTGGAACCACCAACGAACGTGAAAGGGGTACGGCAGTTCATAGGAATGGCGTCGTGGTATCGACGGTTCGTTCCCGATTTCGCGGGGGTCGCAAAACCCTTGAACGATCTCCTGCGAAAGGGAACAAAGTGGGAGTGGACGTCGAGACAGCAAGAAGCGTTCGAAAAGTTAAAGTCGCGGTTAGCAGAGGACCCGGTGCTGGCATGCCCCGACTTCACGAAGAAGTTTGTACTGCAAACGGACGCCAGCGATTACGGCGTAGGCGCAGTGCTGACGCAGGACACGGATGAGGGCGAGCGAGTGGTCGCTTACGCCAGCCGAACGCTAATAGGCGCGGAGAAGAACTACTCGGCAACAGAGAAAGAGTGTCTTGCAATAATCTGGGCAATTCGGCAAATGAGGCCATACCTGGAGGGATACCAGTTCGACGTGATAACGGATCACATGGCGCTGAAGTGGTTAAACAACATAGAGAGCCCACTTGGAAGGATCGCGAGATGGGTTTTCGAGCTGCAGCAATACGATTACGTAATCAGCTATAGGAAAGGCAAGCTGAACGTAGTCGCGGATGCACTTTCCCGCCAGCCGATCGTGGAGAAGCTGAGGAGTGCCACAGCAACGGAAGACGCGGAATGCGTTTGGGTTGGCTCGCTGAAGAAGAAACTAAAAGAAAACCCAGTCGAGGAGGCATTCCTGATTTACCGACATGTTCCACACAGACCCGGAAGCGAGGAAGTGGCATCGTGGAAATTATGTGTGCCAATGTACATGAGGCAACAGGTGCTGAAGGAGAACCACGACGCACCAACTGCAGGACATTTAGGCGGAAGGAAAACAATTGCGAAGGTAGCAGCAAGGTACTTCTGGCGAGGGATGCAGAGGGATGTGAGGAAATACGTCAGGAAATGCGAGACATTCCTGCGCTATAAACCGAGCCAGATGCAGGCCGCGGGGAAGATGTTAACACAGGTCCCAGAGGAGCCGTGGGCGACGGTATGTGCAGACTTCGTGGGACCGTTGCCGAGGTCCAAGCATGGGAACACCATGCTACTAGTGATGATCGATCGGTTCTCAAAATGGACAGAAATGGTCCCAATGCGGAAAGCCACAACAGAGACGCTGCAGAAGGCAGTTCGGGAAAGGATCATCGCCAGGTACGGGGTGCCAAAGGTAATGGTGACGGACAATGGTGTTCAATTCACCAGCCGGAGCTTCAAAAAATTCCTCGAGGAGCTCGGAGTTCGCCACCAGTTCACTGCACCATACACGCCTCAGGAAAACCCGACGGAAAGGGCAAACCGGACGGTGAAGACGATGATCGCCCAGTTTGCAGGAAAAGACCAAAGGACGTGGGACGAGCACTGGCCAGAATTGATGCTGGCGGTGAACTCGAGCGTGTCGGACTCCACGGGATACTCTCCGTGTTTCATCACCCAAGGCAGAGAGCCAAGAATGCCGAAAGCAATTTTCGACCAGGGGGCATTGGGGACAGGAGAAGCCCAAGCCACTCCCTCAGAAAATGCGGAAAAATTAAAAGAAGTGTTCGAGCTGGTGCGGAGAAACATGGAGCGCGCGGCGCAGGAGCAAGCTCGGCACTACAATCTGAGGAGGCGGGAGTGGAGCCCGAAGATCGGCGTCATAGTGTGGGCGAAAGAACACCATCTATCTAAAGCGGCCGAAGGTTTTGCGGCGAAGCTAGCGCCGAGATACGACGGGCCATATGCAGTAACAAATTTCATTTCGCCGGTGATCGCCGTGCTACGTCACGGGATCACAAAGAAAGAGAGGAGAGCCCACATAAGCGAGCTAAAAGCCCAGGCGGAGGAATCGGCACCGAAGGCGTAGGATAGAAGTAAAAGGAGAGGGTACGATCACCAATAGGGAAAAAAACCGCAAAACACATATACA
The DNA here is from genome assembly GCF_017639315.1 of Drosophila ananassae. Classification (NCBI taxonomy): domain Eukaryota; kingdom Metazoa; phylum Arthropoda; class Insecta; order Diptera; family Drosophilidae; genus Drosophila; species Drosophila ananassae. Next base: position 138,465 of record NW_025319078.1, on the reverse strand, counting down.
ACTACGGATCTTCCCGGGAGGCGACCCACCGGTGGAGAACGGAAGCAGCGGCAGGGCGTGCCGCAATGCTCCAAGGAGCGGCGCGCCGGAGGTGCCGGCAGAACAGGGCCACCCGGCGGGGCCGTTGGGCCAGGAAGGTGGACGAGAGGTCCATGGGTGTGGCCAGCCCCGAAGGTGAGGCCGGAGAAGAGGCCGCCGAGGCCGGTGCTCCAAAGGGCCGAGTCGACAGGAGATGGACGAGCAGTGCCCGAGCAGAACTGGCCGCCGGAGCTAAAGGGGAAGGTGGAGGAAGAGGCCCGAAGGAGGAAGGAAAAGCCGGGCAGGTGGAGCACAGTCTGGCAGATCGGGCCAGAAAGTTTCCGGGTGCGCGGCGGCCAGAACGGGATACGCGTCACCCGGAAGCTATAAAATAATAGAAAAAAAAAACAGAAAAATAAGGAATAATAAAATATAGATCGCAAAACGAAACACTCAAGGAAAAAATGGGGGGAAGGGGGGACAAAAAAAAAAAAATATACATACATATTTAAAAAAAAAAAATTAAAAGAAAAAAAATTCAAAAAAAAAAAACAACAAAAAAATATATATATTAAAGATATATAAAAGATGAAAAAAATATTTAAAAAAAAAAAAATATATAAAATATATAAGAGTACGTAAATATAACTATATATACAAAAAAAAGGAAAAAAAGCGGTACTCGCAACAAAATAGGGAAATGAAAGGGGAACGACCCTAAAGTCACCCGAAGAAGGGGGGAAGTGGATAAGGGTATCCACATACAAAAATATCCACACGCAAAAGGAGAAAAAAAAAATCAAAAAACAAAAAATTTTGCAAAACAACAACAAACATGAAGCTGGAACCACAAAGCTTCTGTCGTTCCCGAAGAAGGGGGGAAGTGTGAGGAGATTAGATCTCCCACACACCAAGACAGGTGGCAAGAGGGGCAACAGCGGGGGGTGGACATGCAAGTCAGCACTGCAGCGTCGGACGGGCCAGCGCTGCGGTGTTTAGAGATACGGAAGAAGAGAAAGGTATCAAGGGAGAAATGCGTCGAGCACAGACGGCATGCGGGGGCAGCAGACACAGACGGCATGCGGGGGCAGCAGCGGGGGCAAGAGGAACCAGCACGGCGTCGCGCACGGAAGAGGGCGAAAGAGGGCGAAAGAGGAGTCACCGTGGAACGTAACGGTGCCGGCCAGGCCTCCGCGGCCGCGCTCGAAGGTCATAGGAAACAGCGGGGACGGCGGGGAACGAAGCGGCCGGCGACCGCGCAGCTGTGTTTACAAAATGCACAAAAACACAGAAATGCATTTGAATGTCCAGGGGGGGATCGCGGGGTATCGGGACGAAGTCCGATGACCGGCACAAAATAATGCGGATCGGAGGCCCGAACGGGGCAATCGGGGGGGAACAATAAAGAAAGCCCGCCGATAGAAAGACGGCGGGCTTGGAGAAAGCTAACGGAGAATGTGAAGGAGCGGAGGATTAACGGCAGGAAGTGGATTCGCAAGGATTAACGGGCGCCTCTGGCACTATATAAGGAGGGCCCCTGGAGCGAATCGAGGCCGAGTCTTCTAGGGAAGCTGGGAGAGTGAGTGAAAGACCCCCCGTGGGTAAGTCTGCCATTCAAGTTGGAAAGCTTCCTTGAAGAGTTAGGAGTACAGGCTGAAGGACCCCCCGTGGGTAAGTCCGACAGTCTTCAGTGCGGGCTATTAAAGCGAGTGAGCAAGGATATACGAAAATAGCTTAAGGACCCCCTGTGGGTAAGTGCGACGGCGGTACGTGCATCGAATCGAGCAAGGAGTCAGGGGAAAAGGATCAAGGATCCGCGGCAAAGCTGAGGCCCAAGGGTAAAAGAGTCGGGTGGAGTTATTCCCGGACACGACAGGTATCCTGGTGTAGTGGCGGCAACGACGGATCAGCCTGGCATACGCCTTGTCTGCTCCTGACCGTTCGATCCAGGTGTGATCCTGTAACGCGAGGGATAGCCAACCCGGGAACTCAAGCCCACTAGTGAAACCAGGCAGGGACACCCCGGGAAGTCAAGAGAATCCTGATCCAGGCGCTGGAGCGAATGCACAGCGATCCACCTGGAGTCAAAGGAGACGCGACGCCCACACCTCTGGCCTACCATAGATCCTGCGGGGCGTAGGCACGCAGGTGTTTGGAGGAGAGTGGCGAACGCGACCGGGGGCGTGTCCTGTAGGGTAGGAAGGCCCTTCGTGCCCTGATCCGGCCACTAAGCAGCGAGGAGCATATCCTGCCCGGCGTATGCCTGGGAGGTGAGCCACTCGGTCTGTTAACACGGATTGGGTGCCGGCCACGGCGAAAGGGCAAATCCAGGCAAGCCAAAGGTTCCGAGTCCACGGCACCCCAAGCGGAGGTACTGCAACGGCAGAGGCGACGACGAGGGAGCAGCGGCAACAGGAGAGCAGCGACGACGAGGGAGCAGCGGCAGCAGCATAGCCGCGACGACGAGGGAGCAGCGGCAACCGTAGAGCAGCGACGACGAGGGAGCAGCAGCGACGGACAGGCAGCGGCGGCGGAAGACGACAAGCAGCAACACAGGCCCCGCAACCAGAGTCCGTGAGTCCAAAGGAAGGGAACCGAGAGCCGTTTCGGCGCCAGGCACCAAGACCGCACGACCTGCCGGGCGCAAGCTTTGGGAGGGCGTGCGTATTGGCACCAACCCGGAGCGGGGATCGGGGATCGACGGGAGGACGAGCGGTCGGTCGGCTGAGCCAGACAGCCGGTGAGATTCTCTTTATTGCTTTGTAAATTAATTACAATAAAGGGGATTTATTTGAAAAGAAGCAATACCGTGTTATTTCTGGGCTCGGGCAATCACGTCGAATCAATAAATTCGGTGGAACGTACCCTCAACCTCTGTGAGCTAGCCGCGCCGTTGTTTCGAGCAAAACGTAGCAAAACAGTTCGTTACACCTGGCGCCCAAACTACGTGATTGCTTTAGAGTCTAGGAGTAACACTGCTTCAAGATGGGGAGGAAAAACTGGATCTACTCGCTTCGCAAAGAAGAGTTGTGCGAAGTGTGCAGAGAGCTCGGTCTCGCAGCGGATGGAACCGTGGAGAGCATGAGGGCACTGGTGGCAAGGTGGGCCGAAGAAAGAAAGGAGGATGAAGTGATGGTGGTCGCGCGGGGATTCGAGGAGAAGTTCGCGCAGAGGACCACGCCGAGGCAGAGAGCGGTGAGCGAATCGGAAAAGCTCATCCAAAGTCTGGCAGTGCCGGAAATGAAGAGCATGAGGAGCATGGAGCCACAAGCGCGGAAGCCAGTCCCGGTACAGGTGGACTATGCGAAGGTGGCGAGACAAGTCCGAGAGTGGTCGTTCCGATTCGACGGAACAAGGGATCCTCTCGAGTTCGTGGACCGAGTAGCATGGTCTGCCAAAATATACGGGATGGATATAAACACAATCCCGCGAGCGATGCCCGAACTACTCCAGGGCAGAGCGCAAAAATGGTTCCTAATGAACGACGAGGAGTGGCTCACATGGAAGGAGTTCAGAAGGAAGGGCTCTTCTTTCAAAGGGCTCTAGACCAGGTCATAGGCCCGGACATGGCTCCCCACGCATTTGCGTACCAGGACGATATAATAGTGATCGGGCGCACGAGGGAGGAGCACATGGCAAATTTAAGGGAAGTTTTCCGAAGACTGAAGGCGGCGAACCTAAGGATAAACACAGAGAAGTGCCATTTCTTCAGGGAAGAGCTTTTTGTACCTAGGCCACCGGATAACGAGTCACGGAATTGGTATGGATCCGGGAAAAGTCGCAGCGATCACGGAATTGGAACCACCAACGAACGTGAAAGGGGTACGGCAGTTCATAGGAATGGCGTCGTGGTATCGACGGTTCGTTCCCGATTTCGCGGGGGTCGCAAAACACTGGAACGATCACCTGCGAAAGGGAACAAAGTGGGAGTGGACGTCGAGACAGCAAGAAGCGTTCGAAAAGTTAAAGTCGCGGTTAGCAGAGGACCCGGTGCTGGCATGCCCCGACTTCACGAAGAAGTTTGTACTGCAAACGGACGCCAGCGATTACGGCGTAGGCGCAGTGCTGACGCAGGACACGGATGAGGGCGAGCGAGTGGTCGCTTACGCCAGCCGAACGCTAATAGGCGCGGAGAAGAACTACTCGGCAACAGAGAAAGAGTGTCTTGCAATAATCTGGGCAATTCGGCAAATGAGGCCATACCTGGAGGGATACCAGTTCGACGTGATAACGGATCACATGGCGCTGAAGTGGTTAAACAACATAGAGAGCCCATTTGGAAGGATCGCGAGATGGGTTTTCGAGCTGCAGCAATACGATTACGTAATCAGCTATAGGAAAGGCAAGCTGAACGTAGTCGCGGATGCACTTTCCCGCCAGCCGATCATGGAGAAGCTGAGGAGTGCCACAGCAACGGAAGACGTGGAATGCGTTTGGGTTGGCTCACTGAAGAAGAAACTAAAAGAAAACCCACAGAAGTATCCGGATTCGACGGACATGTTCCACACAGAGCCGGAAGCGAGGAAGTGGCATCGTGGAAATTATGTGTGCCAATGTACTTGAGGCAACAGGTGCTGAAGGAGAACCACGACGCACCAACAGCAGGACATTTAGGCGGAAGGAAAACAATTGCGAAGGTAGCAGCAAGGTACTTCTGGCCAGGGATGCAGAGGGACGTGAGGAAATACGTCAGGAAATGCGAGACATGCCTGCGCTATAAACCGAGCCAGATGCAGGCCGCGGGGAAGATGTTAACACAGGTCCCAGAGGAGCCGTGGGCGACGGTATGTGCAGACTTCGTGGGACCGTTGCCGAGGTCCAAGCATGGGAACACCATGCTACTAGTGATGATCGATCGGTTCTCAAAATGGACAGAAATGGTCCCAATGCGGAAAGCCACAACAGAGACGCTGCAGAAGGCAGTTCGGGAAAGGTAATGCCAGGTACGGGGTGCCAAAGGTAATGGTGACGGACAATGGTGTTCAATTCACCAGCCGGAGCTTCAAAAAATTCCTCGAGGAGCTCGGAGTTCGCCACCAGTTCACTGCACCATACACGCCTCAGGAAAACCCGACGGAAAGGGCAAACCGGACGGTGAAGACGATGATCGCCCAGTTTGGAGGGAAAGGCCAAAGGACGTGGGACGAGCACTGGCCAGAATTGATGCTGGCGGTGAACTCGAGCGTGTCGGACTCCACGGGATACTCTCCGTGTTTCATCACCCAAGGCAGAGAGCCAAGAATGCCGAAAGCAATTTTCGACCAGAGGGCATTGGGGACAGGAGAAGCCCAAGCCACTCCCTCAGAAAATGCGGAAAAATTAAAAGAAGTGTTCGAGCTGGTGCGGAGAAACATGGAGCGCGCGGCGCAGGAGCAAGCTCGGCACTACAATCTGAGGAGGCGGGAGTGGAGCCCGAAGATCGGCGACATAGTGTGGGCGAAAGAACACCATCTATCTAAAGCGGCCGAAGGTTTTGCGGCGAAGCTAGCGCCGAGATACGACGGGCCATATACGGGTCACGGGATCACAAAGAAAGAGAGGAGAGCCCACATAAGCGAGCTAAAAGCCCAGGCGGAGGAATCGGCACCGAAGGCGTAGGATAGAAGTAAAAGAAGAGGGTACCATCACCTGGCCAGGTGTAACGAACTGTTTTGCTCGCAACAAACGCCGCGGCTAGCTCACAGAGGTTGAGGGTACGTTCCACCGAATTTATTGATTCGACGTGATTGCCCGAGCCCAGAAATAACACGGTATTGCTTCTTATCAAATAAATCCCCTTTATTGCAATTAATTTACACAGCAATAAAGAGAATCTCACCGGCTGTCTGGCTCAGCCGACCGACCGCTCGTCCTCCCGTCGATCCCCGATCCCCGCTCCGGGTTGGTGCCAATACGCACGCCCTCCCAAAGCTTGCGCCCGGCAGGTCGTGCGGTCTTGGTGCCTGGCGCCGAAACGGCTCTCGGTTCCCTTCGTTTGGACTCACGGACTCTGGTTGCGGGGCCTGTGTTGCTGCTTGTAGTCTTCCGCCGCCGCTGCCTGTCCGTCGCTGCTGCCCCCTCGTCGTCGCTGCTCTACGGTTGCCGCTGCTCCCTCGTCGTCGCGGCTATGCTGCTGCCGCTGCTCCCTCGTCGTCGCTGCTCTCCTGTTGCCGCTGCTCCCTCGTCGTCGCCTCTGCCGTTGCTGTACCTCCGCTTGGGGTGCCGTGGACTCGGAACCTTTGGCTTGCCTGGATTTGCCCTTTCGCCGTGGCCGGCACCCAATCCGTGTTAACAGACCGAGTGGCTCACCTCCCAGGCATACGCCGGGCAGGATATGCTCCTCGCTGCTTAGCGGCTGGATCAGGGCACGAAGGGCCTTCCTACCCTACAGGACACGCCCCCGGTCGCGTTCGCCACTCGCCTCCAAACACCTGCGTGCCTACGCCCCGCAGGATCTATGGTAGGCCAGAGGTGTGGGCGTCGCGTCTCCTTTGACTCCAGGTGGATCGCTGTGCATACGCTCCAGCACCTGGATCAGGATTCTCTTGACTTCCCGGGGTGTCCCTGCCTGGTTTCACTAGTGGGCTTGAGTTCCCGGGTTGGCTATCCCTCGCGTTACAGGATCACACCTGGATCGAACGGTCAGGAGCAGACAAGGCGTACGCCAGGCTGATCCGTCGTTGCCGCCACTACACCAGGATACCTGTCGTGTCCGGGAATAACTCCACCCGACTCTTTTACCCTTGGGCCTCAGCTTTGCCGCGGATCCTTGATCCTTTTCCCCTGACTCCTTGCTCGATTCGATGCGCGTACCGCCGCCGGACTTACCCACAGGGGGTCCTTCAGCCTGTACTCCTAACTCTTCAAGGAAGCTTTCCAACTTGAATGGCAGACTTACCCACGGGGGGTCTTTCACTCACTCTCCCAGCTTCCCTAGAAGACTCGGCCCTTTGGAGCACCGGCCTCGGCGGCCTCTTCTCCGGGCAGGAGACTTGCCTCTCCAGCCCCGGCCTCACCTTCGGGGCTGGCCACACCCATGGACCTCTCGTCCACGGCTCCTCCTCTGTCTTCTCCTCCTTCCGCTCCTGCGGGTGCGGGGTGGGTGGCCTCGCCGGCTGCCACTTCCGGCTTGGCCACTCCCGTGGCCCCGTCGTCCTCCTTATCCGCGCGTCCTGCGCCTCCTTCCTGGCCCAACGGCCCCGCCGGGTGGCCCTGTTCTGCCGGCACCTCCGGCGCGCCGCTCCTTGGAGCATTGCGGCACGCCCTGCCGCTGCTTCCGTTCTCCACCGGTGGGTCGCCTCCCGGGCCATCTCCTCTGCCAGCCTAGTCCTGGCCCTTGCCAGCGCCAGGGTAGCGCCCGCCTTCCGCCGGTCCTGGCTCCTCCTCCGTCTCCTTCTCATCGCCTGTAGGTTCTGGCTCGGCCGGTGGTCCTCCTCCTCCGTCCTGGCCTTTCCCACCGGTATCGCCGTGACTCCATTGGCCCCCCGGGCCATCACCCGGAGGACCCTCCTCGTTGACTGGAGCCGCCGGACGTCCCAACCTGGCAAGTCCAGGATCTCCAGGTCGCTCTCATCCTCGCTCAGACGACTGGCGAGGCGTGGGGTGACGGCTGGGATGACTGCTTAGCTTCCATGTTATACTAGTAGAAAAAGGCCGGCCCGTGTCCGCTGCTGCCTTTTATAGGCCCGCCGCCTGGTACAGATCCGTTCTTGCGGTTCTTTTGGTGCATCATTTATGGACTGCTCTTTCGGGACGCATTCGTCTGACAGTTATTAACAATCCCGTAGCTAAATAGGTTGGTGACACTCATCAACTATGATTTACCGGTGCATTTATGGACCGCCAAAGATCCGTGGTTGTATATGTGTTTTGCGGTTTTTTTCCCTATTGGTGATCGTACCCTCTCCTTTTACTTCTATCCTACGCCTTCGGTGCCGATTCCTCCGCCTGGGCTTTTAGCTCGCTTATGTGGGCTCTCCTCTCTTTCTTTGTGATCCCGTGACGTAGCACGGCGATCACCGGCGAAATGAAATTTGTTACTGCATATGGCCCGTCGTATCTCGGCGCTAGCTTCGCCGCAAAACCTTTGGCCGCTTTAGATAGATGGTGTTCTTTCGCCCACACTATGTCGCCGATCTTCGGGCTCCACTCCCGCCTCCTCAGATTGTAGTGCCGAGCTTGCTCCTGCGCCGCGCGCTCCATGTTTCTCCGCACCAGCTCGAACACTTCTTTTAATTTTTCCGCATTTTCTGAGGGAGTGGCTTGGGCTTCTCCTGTCCCCAATGCCCCCTGGTCGAAAATTGCTTTCGGCATTCTTGGCTCTCTGCCTTGGGTGATGAAACACGGAGAGTATCCCGTGGAGTCCGACACGCTCGAGTTCACCGCCAGCATCAATTCTGGCCAGTGCTCGTCCCACGTCCTTTGGTCTTTTCATGCAAACTGGGCGATCATCGTCTTCACCGTCCGGTTTGCCCTTTCCGTCGGGTTTTCCTGAGGCGTGTATGGTGCAGTGAACTGGTGGCGAACTCCGAGCTCCTCGAGGAATTTTTTGAAGCTCCGGCTGGTGAATTGAACATCATTGTCCGTCACCATTACCTTTGGCACCCCGTACCTGGCGATGATCCTTTCCCGAACTGCCTTCTGCAGCGTCTCTGTTGTGGCTTTCCGCATTGGGACCATTTCTGTCCATTTTGAGAACCGATCGATCATCACTAGTAGCATGGTGTTCCCATGCTTGGACCTCGGCAACGGTCCCACGAAGTCTGCACATACCGTCGCCCACGGCTCCTCTGGGACCTGTGTTAACATCTTCCCCGCGGCCTGCATCTGGCTCGGTTTATAGCGCAGGCATGTCTCGCATTTCCTGACGTATTTCCTCACGTCCCTCTGCATCCCTGGCCAGAAGTACCTTGCTGCTACCTTCGCAATTGTTTTCCTTCCGCCTAAATGTCCTGCTGTTGGTGCGTCGTGGTTCTCCTTCAGCACCTGTTGCCTCATGTACATTGGCACACATAATTACCTTGCTGCTACCTTCGCAATTGTTTTCCTTCCGCCTAAATGTCCTGCTGTTGGTGCGTCGTGGTTCTCCTTCAGCACCTGTTGCCTCATGTACATTGGCACACATAATTTCCACGATGCCACTTCCTCGCTTCCGGCTCTGTGTGGAACATGTCGGTAAATCAGGCCTGCCTCCTCGACGTATTCCGGATACTTCTGTGGGTTTTCTTTTAGTTTCTTCTTCAGCGAGCCAACCCAAATATGGCCTCATTTGCCGAATTGCCCAGATTATTGCAAGACACTCTTTCTCTGTTGCCGAGTAGTTCTTCTCCGCGCCTATTAGCGTTCGGCTGGCGTAAGCGACCACTCGCTCGCCCTCATCCGTGTCCTGCGTCAGCACTGCGCCTACGCCGTAACCGCTGGCGTCCGTTTGCAGTACAAACTTCTTCGTGAAGTCGGGGCATGCCAGCACCAGGTCCTCTGCTAACCGCGACTTTAACTTTTCGAACGCTTCTTGCTGTCTCGACGTCCACTCCCACTTTGTTCCCTTTCGCAGGAGATCGTTCAAGGGTTTTGCGACCCCCGCGAAATCGGGAACGAACCGTCGATACCACGACGCCATTCCTATGAACTGCCGTACCCCTTTCACGTTCGTTGGTGGTTCCAATTCCGTGATCGCTGCGACTTTTCCCGGATCCATACCAATTCCGTGACTCGTTATCCGGTGGCCTAGATACAAAAGCTCTTCCCTGAAGAAATGGCACTTCTCTGTGTTTATCCTTAGGTTCGCCGCCTTCAGTCTTCGGAAAACTTCCCTCAAATTTGCCATGTGCTCCTCCCTCGTGCGCCCGATCACTATTATATCGTCCTGGTACGCGAATGCGTGGGGAGCCATGTCCGGGCCTATGACCTGGTCTAGAGCCCTTTGAAAAGTTGCCGAAGCCGAGTGTAGCCCGAACGGCATCACCTTCCACTGGTACAGACCTTTTCCTGGTACCGTAAAGGCCGTGTATTTCCGGCTCTCTTCCTCCAGTGGGATTTGCCAATAGCCGTCCTTCAGGTCGAGGCTGCTGAAAAATTTTGCCTCCCTCAATTGCTCCAAAATGAAGTTTATTCTGGGCATGGGGTACGCATCCTTCACTGACTTTGCGTTTATCTGCCGAAAGTCTACGCACATCCTCCACTGGCCCGTCTTCTTCTTCACCATGACAATGGGTGAGCTGTAGGCGCTGTTTGACGGTTCGATGCATCCCTTCTCCAGCAGTTCTTCCACCTTTTCATTGATTTCCCCCTGTATTTTGGGGTTCTTTGGGTAGTATCTTTGTTTAATTGGGATGTCGTCCTTCATCGTGATTTTATGCTGGGTTATGTTTGAACAACCCTTCTGATTCCTGAACGCCGCCAGCTCTTCTTCGATGAACCTTTTGTCCCGCTCGCGATCCCATTCCTCCGAGGGTCCCGCTATCGCTATGGACAGCCTATCCTCCAGGCATCCGCTCCACCTCTCTCTCTTCGGGATCGTGACTTGGTGGCCTGCGCAGTTGATTGTTGTGCCGAATTATGCGAGGAAATCCCATCCAAGCACCGCGCTGTCTCCCATGCCTGGCAACACTATCATATTCATATCCTTTTTCTTGTTGCCAAAGCTTACAGTTGTTAGGAGTACCCTTTGAGTTTCTATGTGGCTCCCGTTGGCCAACTTTACTAGTCTCCTTGTCGCTTTCCGTTCTCCGGCGATTCCCGGGTCCTCTGCTAGCTTTTCTGAAATGAAGCTAGCCGTTGCCCCGGTGTCCACCATGGCCCTCACTTCTGCTCCTCCGACCTTGATGACCGCCGCCAATTGCTGATCGTCTCCGGTTAATCCTCCAACTATCTCTGAGAGGCAGCACCTCGCGATCTCCGCCTTCCTCTCTATGGCTGGGATCGCTGCACGTTTCCCGCTCTCTGGCAGCATTTCTCACCCCCACTGCTTCTCACCCCCACTGCGCCGCACATCCTGCAGAACAAAATTCTGGGGTTTCTGCACCCGCTGGCCCAATGGCCCATGCCTCCGCATCTGTTGCACGCCTGTGCTGGGTTTTCTACGTGTCCCTGTCTAGGCGTCGCTGCCCGCTGCATATTCGGCTGCCTTTGGATTTGGTTTGCTGCCCATTGTTGGTTCGGCTCTTCGGCCTGCCCATTGCTGGCTCGGCTGCTGTTGCTGTGGCATTTGGCGATGCTCCTCCGGCTGCCATCTCTGCCCCCATCCCTGTCCTGGATGGCTCTGTTGCTCCTGTGGTTTATGGTGCAACTCCTCCTTTGGCCATCTTCTGTCTACCGCTGGGGACTGTCTATTGAAGACCTCCTCCTCCAAAGCCAGCTCTTCGAATTCTTCGGCTAGACCCATGACCTCCTCAAGTGATGCACATGCGTAGGATCTCATGAACATCTTCATGCGTGGCATGCAGTTCTCCACGAGCCTATCGATGACCTCCTTTGTGGACTTTCCTAACGGCTTCATCAGCGCCTGAAGGTCCACCATGTACTCTTTGAAAGGCTCTCCTCGCTGTTGCTTCCTCTGCTTTACCTGGTCTGCCAATTTCTCGAAGTATCCTTTTGGCAGGAAAAAGGCCTCGAAGCTCCTTCTGAACTCCTTCCATGTGAGCCACTCCTCGTCGTTCATTAGGAACCATTTTTGCGCTCTGCCCTGGAGTAGTTCGGGCACCGCTCGCGGGATTGTGTTTATATCCATCCCGTATGTTTTGGCAGACCATGCTACTCGGTCCACGAACTCGAGAGGATCCCCTGTTCCGTCGAATCGGAACGACCACTCTCGGACTTGTCTCGCCACCTTCGCATAGTCCACCTGTACCGGGACTGGCTTCCGCGCTTGTGGCTCCATGCTCCTCATGCTCTTCATTTCCGGCACTGCCAGACTTTGGATGAGCTTTTCCGATTCGCTCACCGCTCTCTGCCTCGGCGTGGTCCTCTGCGCGAACTTCTCCTCGAATCCCCGCGCGACCACCATCACTTCATCCTCCTTTCTTTCTTCGGCCCACCTTGCCACCAGTGCCCTCATGCTCTCCACAGTTCCATCCGCTGCGAGACCGAGCTCTCTGCACACTTCGCACAACTCTTCTTTGCGAAGCGCGTAGATCCAGTTTTTCCTCCCCATCTTGAAGCAGTGTTACTCCTAGACTCTAAAGCAATCACGTAGCTTGGGCGTCAGGTGTAACGAATCCAAAGGCAGCCGAATATGCAGCGGGCAGCGACGCCCAGGACAGGCGTGCAACAGATGCGGAGGCATGGGCCATTGGGCCAGCGGGTGCAGAAACCCCAGAATTTTGTTCTGCAGGATGTGCGGCGCAGTGGGGGTGAGAAGCACGGAATGCTGCCAGAGAGCGGGAAACGTGCAGCGATCCCAGCCATAGAGAGGAAGGCGGAGATCGCGAGGTGCTGCCTCTCAGAGATAGTTGGAGGATTAACCGGAGACGATCAGCAATTGGCGGCGGTCATCAAGGTCGGAGGAGCAGAAGTGAGGGCCATGGTGGACACCGGGGCAACGGCTAGCTTCATTTCAGAAAAGCTAGCAGAGGACCCGGGAATCGCCGGAGAACGGAAAGCGACAAGGAGACTAGTAAAGTTGGCCAACGGGAGCCACATAGAAACTCAAAGGGTACTCCTAACAACTGTAAGCTTTGGCAACAAGAAAAAGGATATGAATATGATAGTGTTGCCAGGCATGGGAGACAGCGCGGTGCTTGGATGGGATTTCCTCGCAGAATTCGGCACAACAATCAACTGCGCAGGCCACCAAGTCACGATACCGAAGAGAGAGAGGTGGAGCGGATGCCTGGAGGATAGGCTGTCCATAGCGATAGCGGGACCCTCGGAGGAATGGGATCGCGAGCGGGACAAAAGGTTCATCGAAGAAGAGCTGGCGGCGTTCAGGAATCAGAAGGGTTGTTCAAACATAACCCAGCATAAAATCACGATAAAGGACGACATCCCAATTAAACAAAGATACTACCCAAAGAACCCCAAAATACAGGGGGAAATCAATGAAAAGGTGGAAGAACTGCTGGAGAAGGGATGCATCGAACCGTCAAACAGCGCCTACAGCTCACCCATTGTCATGGTGAAGAAGAAGACGGGCCAGTGGAGGATGTGCGTAGACTTTCGGCAGATAAACGCAAAGTCAGTGAAGGATGCGTACCCCATGCCCAGAATAAACTTCATTTTGGAGCAATTGAGGGAGGCAAAATTTTTCAGCAGCCTCGACCTGAAGGACGGCTATTGGCAAATCCCACTGGAGGAAGAGAGCCGGAAATACACGGCCTTTACGGTACCAGGGAAAGGTCTGTACCAGTGGAAGGTGATGCCGTTCGGGCTACACTCGGCTTCGGCAACTTTTCAAAGGGCTCTAGACCAGGTCATAGGCCCGGACATGGCTCCCCACGCATTCGCGTACCAGGACGATATAATAGTGATCGGGCGCACGAGGGAGGAGCACATGGCAAATTTAAGGGAAGTTTTCCGAAGACTGAAGGCGGCGAACCTAAGGATAAACACAGAGAAGTGCCATTTCTTCAGGGAAGAGCTTTTGTACCTAGGCCACCGGATAACGAGTCACGGAATTGGTATGGATCCGGGAAAAGTCGCAGCGATCACGGAATTGGAACCACCAACGAACGTGAAAGGGGTACGGCAGTTCATAGGAATGGCGTCGTGGTATCGACGGTTCGTTCCCGATTTCGCGGGGGTCGCAAAACCCTTGAACGATCTCCTGCGAAAGGGAACAAAGTGGGAGTGGACGTCGAGACAGCAAGAAGCGTTCGAAAAGTTAAAGTCGCGGTTAGCAGAGGACCCGGTGCTGGCATGCCCCAACTTCACGAAGAAGTTTGTACTGCAAACGGACGCCAGCGATTACGGCGTAGGCGCAGTGCTGACGCAGGACACGGATGAGGGCGAGCGAGTGGTCGCTTACGCCAGCCGAACGCTAATAGGCGCGGAGAAGAACTACTCGGCAACAGAGAAAGAGTGTCTTGCAATAATCTGGGCAATTCGGCAAATGAGGCCATACCTGGAGGGATACCAGTTCGACGTGATAACGGATCACATGGCGCTGAAGTGGTTAAACAACATAGAGAGCCCACTTGGAAGGATCGCGAGATGGGTTTTCGAGCTGCAGCAATACGATTACGTAATCAGCTATAGGAAAGGCAAGCTGAACGTAGTCGCGGATGCACTTTCCCGCCAGCCGATCGTGGAGAAGCTGAGGAGTGCCACAGCAACGGAAGACGCGGAATGCGTTTGGGTTGGCTCGCTGAAGAAGAAACTAAAAGAAAACCCAGTCGAGGAGGCAGGCCTGATTTACCGACATGTTCCACACAGAGCCGGAAGCGATGCCAATGTACATGAGGCAACAGGTGCTGAAGGAGAACCACGACGCACCAACAGCAGGACATTTAGGCGGAAGGAAAACAATTGCGAAGGTAGCAGCAAGGTACTTCTGGCCAGGGATGCAGAGGGACGTGAGGAAATACGTCAGGAAATGCGAGACATGCCTGCGCTATAAACCGAGCCAGATGCAGGCCGCGGGGAAGATGTTAACACAGGTCCCAGAGGAGCCGTGGGCGACGGTATGTGCAGACTTCGTGGGACCGTTGCCGAGGTCCAAGCATGGGAACACCATGCTACTAGTGATGATCGATCGGTTCTCAAAATGGACAGAAATGGTCCCAATGCGGAAAGCCACAACAGAGACGCTGCAGAAGGCAGTTCGGGAAAGGATCATCGCCAGGTACGGGGTGCCAAAGGTAATGGTGACGGACAATGGTGTTCAATTCACCAGCCGGAGCTTCAAAAAATTCCTCGAGGAGCTCGGAGTTCGCCACCAGTTCACTGCACCATACACGCCTCAGGAAAACCCGACGGAAAGGGCAAACCGGACGGTGAAGACGATGATCGCCCAGTTTGCAGGAAAAGACCAAAGGACGTGGGACGAGCACTGGCCAGAATTGATGCTGGCGGTGAACTCGAGCGTGTCGGACTCCACGGGATACTCTCCGTGATTCATCACCCAAGGCAGAGAGCCAAGAATGCCGAAAGCAATTTTCGACCAGGGGGCATTGGGGACAGGAGAAGCCCAAGCCACTCCCTCAGAAAATGCGGAAAAATTAAAAGAAGTGTTCGAGCTGGTGCGGAGAAACATGGAGCGCGCGGCGCAGGAGCAAGCTCGGCACTACAATCTGAGGAGGCGGGAGTGGAGCCCGAAGATCGGCGACATAGTGTGGGCGAAAGAACACCATCTATCTAAAGCGGCCGAAGGTTTTGCGGCGAAGCTAGCGCCGAGATACGACGGGCCATATGCAGTAACAAATTTCATTTCGCCGGTGATCGCCGTGCTACGTCACGGGATCACAAAGAAAGAGAGGAGAGCCCACATAAGCGAGCTAAAAGCCCAGGCGGAGGAATCGGCACCGAAGGCGTAGGATAGAAGTAAAAGGAGAGGGTACGATCACCAATAGGGAAAAAAACCGCAAAACACATACACAACCACGGATCTTCCCGGGAGGCGACCCACCGGTGCAGAACGGAAGCAGCGGCAGGGCGTGCCGCAATGCTCCAAGGAGCGGCGCGCCGGAGGTGCCGGCAGAACAGGGCCACCCGGCGGGGCCGTTGGGCCAGGAAGGAGGCGCAGGACGCGCGGATAAGGAGGATGACGGGGCCACGGGAGTGGCCAAGCCGGAAGTGGCAGCCGGCGAGGCCACCCACCCCGCACCCGCAGGAGCGGAAGGAGGAGAAGACAGAGGAGGAGCCGTGGACGAGAGGTCCATGGGTGTGGCCAGCCCCGAAGGTGAGGCCGGGGCTGGAGAGGCAAGTCTCCTGCCCGGAGAAGAGGCCGCCGAGGCCGGTGCTCCAAAGGGCCGAGTCTTCTAGGGAAGCTGGGAGAGTGAGTGAAAGACCCCCCGTGGGTAAGTCTGCCATTCAAGTTGGAAAGCTTCCTTGAAGAGTTAGGAGTACAGGCTGAAGGACCCCCTGTGGGTAAGTCCGGCGGCGGTACGCGCATCGAATCGAGCAAGGAGTCAGGGGAAAAGGATCAAGGATCCGCGGCAAAGCTGAGGCCCAAGGGTAAAAGAGTCGGGTGGAGTTATTCCCGGACACGACAGGTATCCTGGTGTAGTGGCGGCAACGACGGATCAGCCTGGCGTACGCCTTGTCTGCTCCTGACCGTTCGATCCAGGTGTGATCCTGTAACGCGAGGGATAGCCAACCCGGGAACTCAAGCCCACTAGTGAAACCAGGCAGGGACACCCCGGGAAGTCAAGAGAATCCTGATCCAGGTGCTGGAGCGTATGCACAGCGATCCACCTGGAGTCAAAGGAGACGCGACGCCCACACCTCTGGCCTACCATAGATTCTGCGGGGCGTAGGCACGCAGGTGTTTGGAGGCAAGTGGCGAACGCGACCGGGGGCGTGTCCTGTAGGGTAGGAAGGCCCTTCGTGCCCTGATCCAGCCGCTAAGCAGCGAGGAGCATATCCTGCCCGGCGTATGCCTGGGAGGTGAGCCACTCGGTCTGTTAACACGGATTGGGTGCCGGCCACGGCGAAAGGGCAAATCCAGGCAAGCCAAAGGTTCCGAGTCCACGGCACCCCAAGCGGAGGTACAGCAACGGCATAGGCGACGACGAGGGAGCAGCGGCAACAGGAGAGCAGCGACGACGAGGGAGCAGCGGCAGCAGCATAGCCGCGACGACGAGGGAGCAGCGGCAACCGTAGAGCAGCGACGACGAGGGGGCAGCAGCGACGGACAGGCAGCGGCGGCGGAAGACTACAAGCAGCAACACAGGCCCCGCAACCAGAGTCCGTGAGTCCAAACGAAGGGAACCGAGAGCCGTTTCGGCGCCAGGCACCAAGACCGCACGACCTGCCGGGCGCAAGCTTTGGGAGGGCGTGCGTATTGGCACCAACCCGGAGCGGGGATCGGGGATCGACGGGAGGACGAGCGGTCGGTCGGCTGAGCCAGACAGCCGGTGAGATTCTCTTTATTGCTGTGTAAATTAATTGCAATAAAGGGGATTTATTTGATAAGAAGCAATACCGTGTTATTTCTGGGCTCGGGCAATCACGTCGAATCAATAAATTCGGTGGAACGTACCCTCAACCTCTGTGAGCTAGCCGCGGCGTTTGTTGCGAGCAAAACAGTTCGTTACACCTGGCCAGGTGATGGTACCCTCTTCTTTTACTTCTATCCTACGCCTTCGGTGCCGATTCCTCCGCCTGGGCTTTTAGCTCGCTTATGTGGGCTCTCCTCTCTTTCTTTGTGATCCCGTGACCCGTATATGGCCCGTCGTATCTCGGCGCTAGCTTCGCCGCAAAACCTTCGGCCGCTTTAGATAGATGGTGTTCTTTCGCCCACACTATGTCGCCGATCTTCGGGCTCCACTCCCGCCTCCTCAGATTGTAGTGCCGAGCTTGCTCCTGCGCCGCGCGCTCCATGTTTCTCCGCACCAGCTCGAACACTTCTTTTAATTTTTCCGCATTTTCTGAGGGAGTGGCTTGGGCTTCTCCTGTCCCCAATGCCCCCTGGTCGAAAATTGCTTTCGGCATTCTTGGCTCTCTGCCTTGGGTGATGAATCACGGAGAGTATCCCGTGGAGTCCGACACGCTCGAGTTCACCGCCAGCATCAATTCTGGCCAGTGCTCGTCCCACGTCCTTTGGCCTTTCCCTCCAAACTGGGCGATCATCGTCTTCACCGTCCGGTTTGCCCTTTCCGTCGGGTTTTCCTGAGGCGTGTATGGTGCAGTGAACTGGTGGCGAACTCCGAGCTCCTCGAGGAATTTTTTGAAGCTCCGGCTGGTGAATTGAACACCATTGTCCGTCACCATTACCTTTGGCACCCCGTACCTGGCGATGATCCTTTCCCGAACTGCCTTCTGCAGCGTCTCTGTTGTGGCTTTCCGCATTGGGACCATTTCTGTCCATTTTGAGAACCGATCGATCATCACTAGTAGCATGGTGTTCCCATGCTTGGACCTCGGCAACGGTCCCACGAAGTCTGCACATACCGTCGCCCACGGCTCCTCTGGGACCTGTGTTAACATCTTCCCCGCGGCCTGCATCTGGCTCGGTTTATAGCGCAGGCATGTCTCGCATTTCCTGACGTATTTCCTCACGTCCCTCTGCATCCCTGGCCAGAAGTACCTTGCTGCTACCTTCGCAATTGTTTTCCTTCCGCCTAAATGTCCTGCTGTTGGTGCGTCGTGGTTCTCCTTCAGCACCTGTTGCCTCAAGTACATTGGCACACATAATTTCCACGATGCCACTTCCTCGCTTCCGGCTCTGTGTGGAACATGTCCGTCGAATCCGGATACTTCTGTGGGTTTTCTTTTAGTTTCTTCTTCAGTGAGCCAACCCAAACGCATTCCGCGTCTTCCGTTGCTGTGGCACTCCTCAGCTTCTCCATGATCGGCTGGCGGGAAAGTGCATCCGGGACTACGTTCAGCTTGCCTTTCCTATAGCTGATTACGTAATCGTATTGCTGCAGCTCGAAAACCCATCTCGCGATCCTTCCAAATGGGCTCTCTATGTTGTTTAACCACTTCAGCGCCATGTGATCCGTTATCACGTCGAACTGGTATCCCTCCAGGTATGGCCTCATTTGCCGAATTGCCCAGATTATTGCAAGACACTCTTTCTCTGTTGCCGAGTAGTTCTTCTCCGCGCCTATTAGCGTTCGGCTGGCGTAAGCGACCACTCGCTCGCCCTCATCCGTGTCCTGCGTCAGCACTGCGCCTACGCCGTAATCGCTGGCGTCCGTTTGCAGTACAAACTTCTTCGTGAAGTCGGGGCATGCCAGCACCGGGTCCTCTGCTAACCGCGACTTTAACTTTTCGAACGCTTCTTGCTGTCTCGACGTCCACTCCCACTTTGTTCCCTTTCGCAGGTGATCGTTCCAGTGTTTTGCGACCCCCGCGAAATCGGGAACGAACCGTCGATACCACGACGCCATTCCTATGAACTGCCGTACCCCTTTCACGTTCGTTGGTGGTTCCAATTCCGTGATCGCTGCGACTTTTCCCGGATCCATACCAATTCCGTGACTCGTTATCCGGTGGCCTAGGTACAAAAGCTCTTCCCTGAAGAAATGGCACTTCTCTGTGTTTATCCTTAGGTTCGCCGCCTTCAGTCTTCGGAAAACTTCCCTTAAATTTGCCATGTGCTCCTCCCTCGTGCGCCCGATCACTATTATATCGTCCTGGTACGCAAATGCGTGGGGAGCCATGTCCGGGCCTATGACCTGGTCTAGAGCCCTTTGAAAGAAGAGCCCTTCCTTCTGAACTCCTTCCATGTGAGCCACTCCTCGTCGTTCATTAGGAACCATTTTTGCGCTCTGCCCTGGAGTAGTTCGGGCATCGCTCGCGGGATTGTGTTTATATCCATCCCGTATATTTTGGCAGACCATGCTACTCGGTCCACGAACTCGAGAGGATCCCCTGTTCCGTCGAATCGGAACGACCACTCTCGGACTTGTCTCGCCACCTTCGCATAGTCCACCTGTACCGGGACTGGCTTCCGCGCTTGTGGCTCCATGCTCCTCATGCTCTTCATTTCCGGCACTGCCAGACTTTGGATGAGCTTTTCCGATTCGCTCACCGCTCTCTGCCTCGGCGTGGTCCTCTGCGCGAACTTCTCCTCGAATCCCCGCGCGACCACCATCACTTCATCCTCCTTTCTTTCTTCGGCCCACCTTGCCACCAGTGCCCTCATGCTCTCCACGGTTCCATCCGCTGCGAGACCGAGCTCTCTGCACACTTCGCACAACTCTTCTTTGCGAAGCGAGTAGATCCAGTTTTTCCTCCCCATCTTGAAGCAGTGTTACTCCTAGACTCTAAAGCAATCACGTAGTTTGGGCGCCAGGTGTAACGAACTGTTTTGCTACGTTTTGCTCGCAACAAACGCCGCGGCTAGCTCACAGAGGTTGAGGGTACGTTCCACCGAATTTATTGATTCGACGTGATTGCCCGAGCCCAGAAATAACACGGTATTGCTTCTTTTCAAATAAATCCCCTTTATTGTAATTAATTTACAAAGCAATAAAGAGAATCTCACCGGCTGTCTGGCTCAGCCGACCGACCGCTAGTCCTCCCGTCGATCCCCGATCCCCGCTCCGGGTTGGTGCCAATACGCACGCCCTCCCAAAGCTTGCGCCCGGCAGGTCGTGCGGTCTTGGTGCCTGGCGCCGAAACGGCTCTCGGTTCCCTTCGTTTGGACTCACGGACTCTGGTTGCGGGGCCTGTGTTGCTGCTTGTCGTCTTCCGCCGCCGCTGCCTGTCCGTCGCTGCTGCTCCCTCGTCGTCGCTGCTCTACGGTTGCCGCTGCTCCCTCGTCGTCGCGGCTATGCTGCTGCCGCTGCTCCCTCGTCGTCGCTGCTCTCCTGTTGCCGCTGCTCCCTCGTCGTCGCCTCTGCCGTTGCTGTACCTCCGCTTGGGGTGCCGTGGACTCGGAACCTTTGGCTTGCCTGGATTTGCCCTTTCGCCGTGGCCGGCACCCAATCCGTGTTAACAGACCGAGTGGCTCACCTCCCAGGCATACGCCGGGCAGGATATGCTCCTCGCTGCTTAGTGGCCGGATCAGGGCACGAAGGGCCTTCCTACCCTACAGGACACGCCCCCGGTCGCGTTCGCCACTCTCCTCCAAACACCTGCGTGCCTACGCCCCGCAGGATCTATGGTAGGCCAGAGGTGTGGGCGTCGCGTCTCCTTTGACTCCAGGTGGATCGCTGTGCATTCGCTCCAGCGCCTGGATCAGGATTCTCTTGACTTCCCGGGGTGTCCCTGCCTGGTTTCACTAGTGGGCTTGAGTTCCCGGGTTGGCTATCCCTCGCGTTACAGGATCACACCTGGATCGAACGGTCAGGAGCAGACAAGGCGTATGCCAGGCTGATCCGTCGTTGCCGCCACTACACCAGGATACCTGTCGTGTCCGGGAATAACTCCACCCGACTCTTTTACCCTTGGGCCTCAGCTTTGCCGCGGATCCTTGATCCTTTTCCCCTGATTCCTTGCTCGATTCGATGCGCGTACCGCCGCCGCACTTACCCACAGGGGGTCCTTAAGCTATTTTCGTATATCCTTGCTCACTCGCTTTAATAGCCCGCACTGAAGACTGTCGGACTTACCCACGGGGGGTCCTTCAGCCTGTACTCCTAACTCTTCAAGGAAGCTTTCCAACTTGAATGGCAGACTTACCCACGGGGGGTCTTTCACTCACTCTCCCAGCTTCCCTAGAAGACTCGGCCTCGATTCGCTCCAGGGGCCCTCCTTATATAGTGCCAGAGGCGCCCGTTAATCCTTGCGAATCCACTTCCTGCCGTTAATCCTCCGCTCCTTCACATTCTCCGTTAGCTTTCTCCAAGCCCGCCGTCTTTCTATCGGCGGGCTTTCTTTATTGTTCCCCCCCGATTGCCCCGTTCGGGCCTCCGATCCGCATTATTTTGTGCCGGTCATCGGACTTCGTCCCGATACCCCGCGATCCCCCCCTGGACATTCAAATGCATTTCTGTGTTTTTGTGCATTTTGTAAACACAGCTGCGCGGTCGCCGGCCGCTTCGTTCCCCGCCGTCCCCGCTGTTTCCTATGACCTTCGAGCGCGGCCGCGGAGGCCTGGCCGGCACCGTTACGTTCCACGGTGACTCCTCTTTCGCCCTCTTTCGCCCTCTTCCGTGCGCGACGCCGTGCTGGTTCCTCTTGCCCCCGCTGCTGCCCCCGCATGCCGTCTGTGTCTGCTGCCCCCGCATGCCGTCTGTGCTCGACGCATTTCTCCCTTGATACCTTTCTCTTCTTCCGTATCTCTAAACACCGCAGCGCTGGCCCGTCCGACGCTGCAGTGCTGACTTGCATGTCCACCCCCCGCTGTTGCCCCTCTTGCCACCTGTCTTGGTGTGTGGGAGATCTAATCTCCTCACACTTCCCCCCTTCTTCGGGAACGACAGAAGCTTTGTGGTTCCAGCTTCATGTTTGTTGTTGTTTTGCAAAATTTTTTGTTTTTTGATTTTTTTTTCTCCTTTTGCGTGTGGATATTTTTGTATGTGGATACCCTTATCCACTTCCCCCCTTCTTCGGGTGACTTTAGGGTCGTTCCCCTTTCATTTCCCTATTTTGTTGCGAGTACCGCTTTTTTTCCTTTTTTTTGTATATATAGTTATATTTACGTACTCTTATATATTTTATATATTTTTTTTTTTTTTTAATATTTTTTTCATCTTTTATATATCTTTAATATATATATTTTTTTGTTGTTTTTTTTTTTTGAATTTTTTTTCTTTTAATTTTTTTTTTTTAAATATGTATGTATATTTTTTTTTTTTTGTCCTTTAGACTTCCCCTTCCCCCCATTTTTTCCTTGAGTGTTTCGTTTTGCGATCTATATTTTATTATTCCTTATTTTTCTGTTTTTTTTTTCTATTATTTTATAGCTTCCGGGTGACGCGTATCCCGTTCTGGCCGCCGCGCACCCGGAAACTTTCTGGCCCGATCTGCCAGACTGTGCTCCACCTGCCCGGCTTTTCCTTCCTCCTTCGGGCCTCTTCCTCCACCTTCCCCTTTAGCTCCGGCGGCCTTTTACTGAAATATTATTTTGAATATTTAATTTTATTTCACTTAGTTTTTTTTGTTTTTCACTTTATTTAGATAGATGTTTTTCCTTTCTATTTTTATGCTTTTTGTTTAATGTATTTTTTGAAAGTTTTTTGTTATTTATTATAATTATTATATTCCTTTTTTTAATATAATCTTTTTGGGAGTTGTCTTTTGTGGGTTAACTTTCACCGATTTTCTATGGGAACTTATGAGTTTTCTTAGGACCTCGCCGGTATTTCTGTTTAAATTAATTTTTTATTTCATTAATTTTTTTATTTTGAAACACCTGTTTTTAGCATGGCCCCACGATGGGCGCCAATTAAATATGTTCCAAAGTTTATTTTTAAAAGAATAATTTTTATTTTATTTCTTATATTTTAACAAACTTTTACTTAAATCGACTTTTAATGTTAAACCCACTTTTCACTCCACGATTATATTTTATTTGAGCTTAGTGCGATCCCGATTCAAGACTCAATCAAGACAAGACTGACTTTGCTGATCTTATCGGTTTACCATCAAACCTCGGCTTAAGAGAGAAACCTCAAAAAGGGTTATTTGTAAATCTAAACCATTGTCCAAAGAGACATTAAGAGAACGGACAATTGGCTGATGCAATAGTTGACTCATTGGTGAAAACTGATAAGATCGGAAGATATATCAAATTCGGACAGTCGGCGGCGAGCCGGTTCTCTTGTTTATTAGTCTGGCTCAGACCGTGGAAAAGTTTCAGAAATATGATTACAGTTAGAGCTGGATGTTTAGTCTGGGATAATTGCTTGGTGTCAGACACTAATGAGGGGAAGATTGACAAACAGGATATGACTCATCCAGCAGAGGCTTCTGCGATTTAAAATTATGTTTATATATTGTATTAGATTAGTTAAGCTAGGGGTTGGATAACATTGGATTTGACGACGAAATCACATGCACAAAACTTTGCGGTGGGACGACGTAGTCATTTTCATCCAGGTAACTCTTCATTTGTGATCACAAACTCTGTGATGGCCATTCTCACGTGATAAACTCCTGCCCAAGGTTTTTAAGCTTGTCGCCTAAGGTCAATTAGCGCCTAGCGACGCTGTTTTTCGTTCAGCGCGCGCCGCCGTCAATTCTCTTGTCGCTAAGGATAGTTTTGGTGATGTGGTTTTGCTAGCCACTGCCAATATTCTGGTTAGGAACCGCTCCGGAGTTCTACTGCCCTGACGAGCGCTGCTCGATTCTGGCTCGCAGGTGCATCTAGTCACTTGAACGCTGACGGACCAGTTGCAGCTGCGGAAGATAAGTTCTCCGTTGACTGTATCCGGTATAGGTTACGCAGGGTTCTCTACAGTTGGATTTTCTGTGCAAGTCAGTTTGCAATCCCAAAGCTCTATCTACTCCGCACAATTAACTGCGATCATAGCCTCCAACATCACTGACTTTCAGCCACATTTGGACATTGGACGTCAGCTCTTGGAAAATTCCCGCCAATGTAAAGCTAGCGGATCTTCATTTTCACCATCCTTAGCCAGTTGATTTGCTAATTGAAGCTGGAATATTTTACGAGCTGCTTTGTGTGGGGCAAATTCATCTGCCTCCTGGTTTGCATTCAATCAAAAAAACTCGGCTCGGTTGGATTGTTTGGGGAGGCGGACGCCTACGCGCCGGGTACTCATATGGGAAGACGTGGAGTTGCAAATATCGTCCTTTAACATCACTAATTCTCATTCCCCTGCCTGTATATTATGTGGTGGGTGGTCTCACGTAGAGTCTGCATATTATGGAAAGCTAAATCACATATTTCACGGTCTAATCTATTTATACACATTTTTTTATTTTCTCCGAGGTTTGTGAGGTACAGGTCCAAGTCGAAGCTTAAGAATGGAGCATGTAACAATGTTTTCGGACTTGGGGTTCTAAGCCTGAACTCTGGGAATACTTGGATTTTTACGGTTTCTGGTTTGATTGCGCTTTTGAGATCCATGTATTCAGGTGTCTAGTCGATATTTGAATAAAATATTATCTATTTCGTGATGATTGGACTTAATCTGGTTATTTTTGTACAGGTGTCACAAAGGTGAGAAGACCTTATTCCTTGTCTTTTAAATTGAGTTCTATCTAAGCTATTGAACTTCCTATTTCTCCATTTTTCCACTTGCCTGCTCGTCCAAAAGGAAAATCAATTAAAAATTCATTAAATTTGATTTCGAAGGTAAATAATTTTAGAGCACCTTATACATAATTTGTGCCGAGCAAGATAAAAAGCTTTTCCCAATCGCTGACCCAAACGGATTGTCTGCTCCAAAAATGTAAACATTTATAATTCCTTTTTATACCAGTAGCCCGTTTCCATGCCAACCGAAAAAAGCATCAGAGTAACCTAAGGATTTATGTTATTAACATTTTTTCTGTCTTAGTAGGCCGTACCTTTTAGAAAGTTTGTGGACCGCTTTGAAAATATTTCCAGAGCTCAGTCTGCCTCTGGCCGACAACGTGTGAACATATATTTTTATTTCACACAAAAAACATTTTTATTTTCTTTTTCAATTTTTTATATTATTTATTTTACTTTATTTAATTCATCAAGATAAGCAATCACATCCAGATATTCCGTTCAGTTCTTCCGAAATATTTTGTATTTTTATTGGCTCTGAATTGGGTAATCTAATGGGCTCCGAGGTTTCCTCGCTCTTGTCATAATCTGAGCAGTTACGACTCTGACATCCTTCTTTCCTCATTTTCTTTTTCATTTATTTTTTGTATTAAGGCTTAGTTTTACGAACCAATCGTTAATCCACTCTAGGATTCGAAATCGCTGAGCAAAAAAACAAAAAAAAAGGCGGGGAATATATTTTGGGTATTTCTAAAATAAATCATATTATTTTCTTAAATTTATTTCCTTTACTTATTTTAATGTTCAATCGCTGAACATCCTATTATTCCCCTTGAGATCTTCAGAGACATTTTTATTTTACAATAACTACGTGCCATGTCTTTCGGTTTTCAGCAGATACGATGCTGTCATCACATTTTGATTATCTGGTATATATATATATTATCTAGCAATCGCCCTAGGAGTAAGATACCTAGCCGATCTGCCTCGTTTTCTTTTTTTTTTATTTTTCCAAAGCAAAGCATTTGTTATTTTATTTAGTTTCCTTATTTTTTGTTTATTTTTATTTTTTCTCCAAGTTGGTCCTTATCCCTCTAGTGCCCAAGACCGCCTCTAGACGGGTAATGTTAAAAATACCGTTATTTTATTCTTTTCAATCCTTTTGACTCGGTTTTGCATTGTTTCTAATTTGGGAAAGTCCAAAAATTAAGTTTGTTGCCTTTGGAATACATACTAGAGCTTGCGCAAGCTGCTGTATTCATTTGAAGCAGAAAATTTGTGAAACTCGAATGAAGTAATTATTTTGTAAAAAGTGCAAAATGTAAATATTTTTTTTAAATATTATAAATAGTTTGCCGGTGGAATAAAAAATTGTACCGTGTTGTTGATAGTCTCAAGGACGCAAAATACGAAACCCACACTAAAAATAAGCTTTCGTTAGCTTTTTGTTGCATTTATAAAATATCCCGTCTAAAATCCCGTCCTAAAATACTAAAACATGAAGAGTTAGATGACATTAATGAAGAAAAATTATTATCAATAAAGACTTCAGCTTGGATATGCAGTCAAAAAAAAATACTTTTATTTTAGCCCATATACCAACATCTTTTAATGAAACTCAAAAATACAGAATAATTAAATATCCAGATAACTTAGGCCGCCAAATTGACATAAATGATAAATTTGAATATTTTATGAATAATAATAAAAGTGTTTATTATTTGGAAAATTCTGCAAATCCTTTAGTGGATGTAATGGATCGAAAATATTTAGTAACTGACCAATGTATTTCAAAGATCCTTACAAATCAATTAGCAATTTGTCAACACACTTTTATTTCAGAAAAAGAATTTATAAAATACCTTGAACCAAATATTGTAATAACATATAATTTAAGTAAAACGCAAATTAACCAAAATTGTGAATTAAATAATTGTAAAATAATAAATAATAAAACAATTGAAGGAAATAATATTATACAATTAAGCCATATTTATTGGCGGATCTGAAATAAGAAATAACACTTGAAATAAGAAATATCAAATTTACTACTTCAAAGAATATAAATGAATATAAAATAATATTGTCAAGTACCAATGTAACTCTACATGAACCAACACCAATTTTAAAATTTAAAGAATCATTAATCAATCAACAAAATTGTATTTATAAGCCTAATACTTATAGTTGTAAGCATAACAATTTATATAATATTCACTTATAAGCGTTTAGCCAACCACAAGGAAATTGTTGTCGAATTCAACAAGGATGTTGAAATTTCTAAAGGAGGGGCGAGTAGTGTATCCACAGATACACTTAATGTATCTGCAAATACCCTAGATAACGAATCCTCCATAAAACCAGTATACCCTGCCATACCTATCAAATCATATATAAACAACATTCCAGAGCCTACTGTGGGAATAATTCAAATAGGCTAGACACAAACCCTTTCCCATAGCATTATCATTGGCATCCAGACATAAACATAGACATAAACCATTCACACGCCTTTATCAACGACAGTAGACGTAAACATTAAACCCCTTTTGCTCCAAATTCATAAACAAGTGCCCATCCTGGGAACCTACATGTCAGCATAAAACTCTGACCAATCAAAACTATTCAACCTAAGTCCATCTATGCTGCCAGCGTCGCTGTCACCGATAAAAGCTATAGTTATAAGAAAATTGAATTTGTAAAATCAGTTTATAATCAACGATCAATACAATAGGATATCTTTATAACTCATTCTTGAATTTAATAATAAAATTTATAAAATAAAAATCATAATTTTTATTTTTTTTATTTTAAATCGGGAATTAAAACATATAATTTACATATATATTTCTATGCTTGTATATACGGCTGGTAGCGGCCCGAGCGTAAGGGTGTAAGTATGCATGGCTCACTTGTATGCGTTGTCAACTCATGGGAATTTGCTGACCAATGCACTTCCCAGGAGTGAGGCTTTAAGGCATATGTTTATAACTGGCTATTTGGCCGGGGCATTATGTTTATATAACAACACTGTAGCACAATATTGTATTGCTACAGTGGATGCTACCTATAATGACCCATGCATACTGCATCTCCCCTTCTTTTTTAAAATAACGCAATAAAATGGAGTTATTTTGAATTAACTTATTATCTATTGATTATATATATTTAGTGTAGAGTTTAGAGATTATCTTAATATGTTTTAATTAAATTTTAGATATATATCAGTCTTCCTCTGACTTTGCCGTATCCCGACGTGTTTTTTGCGATTGCTCTCATCTCATTACCTACATATATCTACATATATCTTTGATACGAGACTCCTCTTTTCGCGTATCATTGTCTGAGATAATTGACTTACATAGTTCATTATCCACACACTTCTTAAAAATAATATTATTCTTCAATATTATTTCTGCCGTGCCCTGCGAATATTCATATATAATATATATATTCCTGAGTCTATTCTCCGATCGAGTAATCCCGTTATATCATTGTTACTCTGAAGCGGTTATTCGTAGCATTCGTATCTCTTTTGTTACGTATTCTCTTCGACGTGCCTGATCTGAACGTGCCTCTCTACCACTGAACTCTTTGAACTCTACCATTGAACTCTCCTCGCTCTCACTACAGTGGACAAATCTCTGTAAATAATGAGTCTAATTTGCACTGCTAAGAAATGCGAGTTTGGAGGATCCATCACTGGAGATTCGTCTTTCCTGCTGGCTTTGCAACAACTGCTCACATATTAAATGTGCTGGTGGTGGGCATAATGGACGGATAAGCGATCTTATAACTAAGAATATTGGTCTGACATGGTCTTGTATTGCCTGCAGAGAGATCGAGTCTGAGATGCGGACCTTCATGAAGCAGACGAGAAACGGTTTTCTTGATGTCCGTAAGCAGTTTGCTGCACTTAATGAGCAATTCCTTACACTTGAGACCCAATTTCTTGGTCTCAAGTTACTAAGTGAATCTCCAAGGAGAAAAATTCCGAATAATAACCCGATGGCGGTCAATCTATTGGGCACTCCTGCTTCTCATGTGATTCATTCGGATAAATTCTTAACTCCTAATACTTCATCGCCTCCTATTGTTCCTGTGGATGTGATCCATTCACCAAGTCTGCCAATGGAATCGTCAATGAGTCTTGTTCCACCTATTGTCCTGGATCCACCATCGTTGGAAAACCTCCAGGTTCCTGTGGCTCCGTCACCTAGGCCTCTCACTGGTGTGGCGCCTGAGTTAAAATCCTCTGGGCTTTCGCTGAGAGCTGTTGCACCTCGTAAAGCCATATTCGTATCCCGCCTCATGCCGGATGCCACTGTGGATGATGTCAGGAGTCACCTCTTAAAACATCTTAAGGTAGCTCCTAATGATTTAGCGGTCTTTAAGTTTAATTTTAAACATAAGCGTAACATATCCTCTTTCTAAATTGTAATTCCTGAATCCTACTTTGAAAAAGCACTTGATCCGTCAGCCTGGCCCGAGCACAGTATTATTCATGAATTTTTAGCTAAAGACCCTCTGAATCACAACTTTGCCGATTCAGCTCCAAAAAACTGAGTAATAATGTTTTTTCTTGCTGCTACCAAAACGTTCGAAGTATTCTGGGTAAACTGAGCCAATTTTTTACAAAGAGTGCTTCTTTTGAATTTGATGCTATTGCACTTACTGAAACCTGGCTTAATTCCTCTGTCTCTGATTATGAAATTTTTGTTCCAAACTACACTGTGTTTCGATTGGATAGGCCTTCTTTTGGTGGTGGTGTCCTCATTGCTGTTAGTATTAAATACTCGGCTGAACTAATAACTTTCCCGAATCTGTTTGGAATCGAGTTTATCGCAGTAAAAATAACTGTTGGTCCGTCTCATATTTTCATGACCTGTTCTTATATACCTCCATCGGTTGATGATACGGTTTATTTTCATCACCTTAATGCTATCAAGTACGTTTTATCATTAGTCAATGACTCTGATTTTGTCCTAATCATGGGTGATTTCAACCTTCCCCAAATCTCCTGGATCCCGTGTGAAGATGACAATTCCTTGCATTCTAGTTGCCATAACGACTTCATTGATGAACTAAATGAAATTGCTCTTTCCCAAATTAACCCCATCCTTAACACACTTAGCAGGTCCCTAGACCTTATTTTCTGTAATAGAATATCCTCTGTCACTGTAAATCGGTCTTCACCACTATCGCTTCCTGAAGATGTACACCATCCCACACTATTGGTTTCGGTGTTAATTGATGTCCCTAATATGCATAACTATGAGGCTCAGTATCGTTCTAAATGTTTCCGAAAAACGGATTACAACGCTCTTCGCAATCATTTAGCTGGAATTGACTGGGAATATCTTTCATCTTTTAACTGTATTGATGCTGCTACTGATTCTTTTTATGAGGTAATCCACAACGCGTTGGACAAATTTGTTCCAGTACTTTCATCGTCTTCATCAACGAAACCGCCATGGTTTAACAAACACCTTTCTCGTCTTAAGAACAGGAAATCTAGAGCTTACAAAGTGTTTCTTAAGTCTGGATCTTTGTTTCATCAGACAAACTTTCTTTACATTCGTAACCAGTTTATTCTTCTTAATAATCAACTTTATAAGCGCTATATTTTAAATTGTAAGGCTAACTTCCGAAATGATCCGAGCTCCTTTTATTCGTTTGTCAATATGAAACGTAAATCCAGTCTTTTTCCTCCTTCCCTATCTTATAAAAATATTTCTGATTCTTCTGATCATGGTATTGCAAATCTCTTTGCATCATTCTTTCAATCAACTTATTCGTCCGATTCTTATAATTTAAATTCTACATACCCGTATAATATTCCGTATATAAACAATATCTACTTGTCTAAATTTAATCATCTTGATGTTTCTAATGCTCTTTCAACCTTGGATATCTCTTTTTCTGCTGGTCCTGATAACGTCCCGAGCTGTATTCTTAGGTACTGCTCCGATATTCTATGCTATCCTCTTACTACCCTATTCAATTTATCTTTGGACCTTTCGTGCCTTCCCAAGAATCTTTTATTATTCCACTTCATAAGAAAGGTTCTAAAATACTTATTGATAACTACCGTGGTATTGCTAAACTTTCTGCTATTCCCAAGCTGCTGGAGAAAATGGTTACATTGCAACTGCAACATCATTGTAAAAGCATAATTTCCTCCACCCAGCATGGTTTTGTCAAAAATCGTTCTACAACAACCAATTTGCTAGAATTCACTTCGATCGTCCATAAGGGTTTTCTTAAACGAATGCAAACCGATGTTATTTACACCGATTTTAGCAAAGCTTTTGATTCTGTTAATCACCGTCTCCTTCTCCAGAAACTTTATCTTATGGGTTTCCCTTCTAATATCATAAAGTGGATGACTTCATATCTATCTAATCGTACGCAGCGGGTTTTGTTCAAGAACATCACATCTCATGTTATAAAAGTAACATCTGGTGTTCCGCAAGGCAGTCACTTAGGACCTCTTCTATTTATCCTCTTTGTTAACGACTTGCCTAGTGTCGTGAGCTATGCTACTACACTTATGTATGCTGATGATGTAAAGCTCTGTTTTTCTTACTCTGACCACTTTCTTCATAGACATCTACAGTTTGACCTTGACGAAGTATTCTTGTGGTGCTCTAATAATCTCCTCTCACTAAACTGCTCAAAATGCAAGGTTATGACGTTTAACCGTAGCACGCCTCATGTCATCTCGTACTCACTTGGGAATCACTTTTTAGATCGTGTTTCCTTAATGAATGATCTTGGAGTTCTTTTCGATCACAAGCTGTCGTTTAATGAACATATTTCTCTAACAGTTAATAAAGCCAGAGGAGTACTTGCATTTATCAAGCGCTGGTCAAAAGAGTTTGATGATCCCTTTACCACTAAAACGTTGTATATCTCTTTGGTTCGTCCGATCCTTGAATACTGTTCATGCGTTTGGAGTCCGCAGTATATGGTTCATCAAAGAAGTATTGAATCAGTGCAAAAGCAGTTTCTTTTATTTGCCTTAAAATATTTAAACTGGGACTCAGATGGTCTTCTTCCACCATATAGTTGTCGGCTAAAGTTATTAGACCTGCCATCATTGCAGGTACGTCGTACTTGTGCTGGGGCCATGCTCCTTCATAAACTCATTCTTGGTCAAGTTGACTCTCATCTTTTACTTGAAAAAATCAAATTTTCTGTTCCAAATAGGTCAACCAGGTCCTTCCGACCTCTTTGGTTACCAATTTGTAGATCAAATTTTGCGGACCATGATCCTTTTCGTGTTATTTGTAAAAATTATAATCTATTGTCCCATTTATTTTCCCCTGAATTATCCCTTGATGTAATAAAATCTAAATTGTTTGTTTTTCTTTTGAATAATTTTCCTAATTCTTAATTATAATTAATTAATTTTAAAAATTGTATATATAAATAACAGATAATTGTTACTACTTCAATATATGATTAATTTATATTTTATGATTAAAATCTAGAATTTTAGAAAAATTTAAACAAAAAAAATTATGTTTTAATTTTGTTTGCATTATTGTCATATGTAAAATTTCTCAGAAAAAATAGTTATCTTATTTATTTTGTTTATTATTGTATATTATATATATAATTTTTGTTTTTTTTTTTTTTTTTTTTGATTGAATGATTGGTGGCCACCATAGAATTATGAATAGAAATTCTTTAATCTATCTTTATGAACTGTTTGATTTTTATTCTTTACGTTTGAGATTGTTATGTTATCTCGTTCTCCTATACTTTCTACCTTATAGGGTCTGTATACTTAAAGTCTAATTTATGCCCTACTTCGTTTTTTAATAAAACTTTATCTCCTATTTTTAATTTTAAATCATTTGATCTTTTATCATAGGTTTCTTTTTGTTTTTGCTTATTTTGTTCAATCATCATTCTCGCTCTTTTATAAGCGTTTTCGAGTCTGAATTTTGATTCTTTTGCAAAGTTTTCTACGTCATACAGTGGCGTAATATATTCACTGCTATTGAATTTAATGTTTAAGGTTGGGGTTTTACTAAACACTAGTTCATATGGACAGTATCCATGTACAACAGAGGGTGTTGTATTGAAACAATATGTAAAGTATATAAGCCAAACATCCCAGTCTGTTTTATCTGACAAAACGTATGATCTAACGTATTCGTTAAATATTCTATGGTTTCTTTCTATTGTCCCCAATGTTTGTTGATGATTTGCAGTTGATGTTATATTATTAATTTTGAGATATTTGCATAAATCATTAATAATTGAATTCTTATATTCAGTTCCCATGTCCGTAATGAACGTCTTCATTGGACCGTACTTTAGAATAAAAGATTCGAATATGGCTTTTGCTACTGTTTTTGCACTTTTGTCTTGTAGGGATTGTAACGAGATATTTTGTTAAGTATTATCTCATATTAGAGTGACTGCATATTCGTTACCTTCGTCTGATTTAGGTAATGGACCGATCGTGTCCACTAATACTATATCAAACGCTTTTAATGGGGTTTCTGTTATTGTCAAAGGCGTTTTTGTATTGATTGTGGTTTTTGATTTTTGGCATTTGAGACATTTCTTTACGTGGTTTGCAACGTCACGTGTCATGTTTTTCCAATAGTAATGTCTTTTTACTTTTGCTAGCGTTTTTGTTATGCCTGTGTGTCCGCCTTGTAAAGGATCGTCATGTAATGTAAACAGAATAGCTTCCTTTTCTTTTTTATTTTCTATTATGGTCACCGGCTGGTGTAGCGCTTCTCTTAAATTTAATAATATTTCATTGCCCTTATCTTTAAATTTATCTGTCATATATCTTGGGCTTAGAAGCTGTCGGTTGCTTTTGCAAATCCGAACTAGATGTTGAAACTGCGCAGTTATTTTTCTGTTTACTTTGGGATCTAGTAGTGACTTTTAGTATTTGTCTATTCATTTCTTTTAGTTCATCGATGATTATTCTTGATAAGGCATCTGCCACATAATTGTTTTTTCCCTTAAGGTATTCTGCGGAAAATTGGTATTCTTCCAAGTCTAACCTCATTCTTGTTAACTTGGAAGTTGGGTTTCTCATTGAAAATAGATATGTTAATGGTTTGTGGTCTGTTTTGATAGTGAAATATTTTCCATATATATATGGTCTAAAATAGTTAACTGCCCTATGTATACATGCATGCTTACTAGCATCTGTTGTTATACAAAATTCTTTATTAAAATCTGGGTATTTTAATAGTATGGGTTGGACTAATGCGTTTTTAAGATATTCAAAAGCTTCTTGACACTCAATAGTCCAGTTGAATTTTATGTTTTTCTTGCACAAATGGGTAAGGTGTCTTGAATAATACGAGAAATTTGGTATGAAACGTCTCTAGTAATTGCAAAAGGCTACGAATCTTCTAGATTCATCTGCATCGGACGGAACAGGATAATTTTTTATTACGTTAAATTTTTTATCATCGGGTAAAATTCCTTTGTTTGTGCATTTGTGTCCCAAAAATGTTACTTCGTGCATAAACAAAGAGCATTTTTCAGGGTGTAACTTAAGGTTGTGTTTTCTACATAGATTGAATACATTAGTTAGATTTTTTATCATATGATTTTCTGAACAACCTATAACTACTAAGTCGTCCATATAAAGGAAAGCTTGGGATGGTTCTAATCCCGAAAATGCTAATGTCATCATTCTTTGGAATGAATTTGGTGCTATTTTTACTCCATAAGGTAGTCTTTTAAATCTGAATGACCTAGTGCTTGTAGAGAAAGAGGTAATATCTCTTGATTCCTTTTCTAGGGTAATTTGGTGAATTCCAGACATTAAATCTAGACAGGAAAAAAATGTTGCTCTACCAAGTTGATCTAAGATATCTTCGATTCTTGGTAGTGGGAATTTATCAGCTAGTCTCCAACGTTTTTGTTCTGAGCCAGGAAGTGACTTTTTGGGTACTAACATTAATGGGCTGTTGTATTCTGATACTGATGGTTCTACTATATCATCTTTTATTAGCTTTTCTAATTGTTTGTTTATTTCATCTTTTTAGCTATGTGGTGTTCGATAGTTTTTAATGTAGACTGGTGTAAAATCTTTTAATCTCAGCTTCTGTTTATAGAAATTATTTGCTGAAATTGGTTCGGTTTCTAATCCGAATATATCTGTAAATTTGGTACATAGTTTGGTGAGGGTGCTTTTATACATTGTAGGAAAATTTTTCGTTAATTATGAAAGGACATCTTCTTTTC
Organism: Drosophila ananassae; assembly: GCF_017639315.1. Classification (NCBI taxonomy): domain Eukaryota; kingdom Metazoa; phylum Arthropoda; class Insecta; order Diptera; family Drosophilidae; genus Drosophila; species Drosophila ananassae. The sequence goes on along the minus strand of NW_025319078.1, from coordinate 103,517 downwards.
TGGTTTTAGTTTCGTTGCTTTGGACAATTTGATAATTTTCCAATGGTTCGTACTTTATTTTGGAAATGTTTATAATTTTATTTTTATCGGTCGTATTTAATATTCGGACACATGTGTTGCTTGAATCAGTTATAGTGCTGGCTATAATGATGCCTTCATCTATACACTGATTTTTAATAAGGACTTCTTTATGGGTGGTTATTATATTAATTTGTCTCACGATAAGTTATTATTATTTGAATGCGTAATTGGAATATTTATGTCTTGATTGAAATCTTATGGTCTTGCTATTAACCAATCTTGATCTATTTAAAAATCTAGTTGACAATTGAACCTTTTTATGAAATCCATTCCCAATATGCCATCACATGGTATTGGGAAGTCATTGTTTACTAAATGAAAATGAAATGGAATTATGAATTTTCCTGTTTGAATTTCTGCAAAAGTTAAACCTTGAGATTGAATCGTACCTTCTCCTATACCAGACATTGTTATGGTTTTTGTTGAATCTACTTCATTATATTGATCTGAATTTATTTTTAAAATGCTAATGTCTGAGCCTGTATCTATTAACAGAGTTAGGGATGTTTTTGTAACGTAATTTTTAATGGTTACATAAATATTGAGGCTGAGGTTTATTTTGTACAGTTGTAAGTTTTGTGGCTTTTTGTTAAGGGAAGTCTTTAGTTTCCGGCTGGGATTCAACAGTTCGAACTTGGGAATTGGTATTTCCACCAGTGTTACTGTTATTGTAGCCGTTATTTCCACCACGGTTGTTACCTCTAGAATTTCCACGACCTCTATAATTATTGGTGTGGTTATTATAGTTTGGGTTATACCCATTATTTTGGTTATAACCGTTGTTTTGGTGGTAATTATTGTTATAATAACCACTTCCGTAACCTCTTCCGCGGTAATTTCCTCTGAAGTTGTTATTGTGGTAGGGTTGTCCTCTTCGGTTATATAGGATTGTACTTGGATTGCCTGTCATATCGGTACTACATGTATGTACTTAGCGATGGCTTCGTTCATTGTTGAAAAATGGCCTGCTTCTAGTACTGTTTTAAGGCATCCATGTTCACAATTTTTAGTCATTGTGTTGATTGCCTCTTTTGTGCTGAATTTATCAGCATGTTCGGCAGGCAACCCCTCATCGATATACGATGCTTCAAGAAGCTTCCGCAAGTTTTCGATTTCAGTTGTGAACTTTTCAGCTGTTTTACCTTTTTGAAGTGTTTTTGACATTTTTGCGTTGAGTTTTTTAATTATTCCATTTATAGTGGTTATATTTTGGACTTTATATAGGGTTGATCATACAATTTTTGATTTGATTACTTAAACCGCTATATGTTCAAATGTGCCTTTTGCTAAATTCACCAAATTCAAGGCTGTGATAAATCTTTGAAGATTTATTTTTTTTAGAGGGTGGCGGCTGTAAGATCATTGCGGACGCGGACGATGTTGCTATTGCCTTCGTAGGGAAATTCCCACAGACGCTATGCGACCTAATGCGAAGCTCGAAGTTCTGTCGGCCTGGGCGCAAAGGAACGGGCTGGGAGTCAATCCGTCCAAGACAGAGCTCGTGCTGTTTACCAGGAAGTACAAAATACCTAACCTAAGACTTCCGAAGCTCCTAGGAGAAACACTAGTTCTTAGTGATAGTGCGAAGTACCTATGCATCACACTAGACAGGAAACTGGACTGGAAGCTGAACACCGCTGATAGGACTAAGAAAGCGGCAATAGCACTCTATACCTGCCGCAAGGCGGTAGGCCTGAAATGGGGTATGTCCCCCAAGATGGTCAGATGGTTATACACAGCGATCATCAGACCAATCTTATTCTATGGTGTTGTGGTCTGGTGGCCCGCCCGTATAACATGCAGTCTACGCACTACGCCTAGTGATGCCCTAGACACTATCCTCGACCTACTACCAGTGGAACTGATGGGGGTAAAGACAGCCACTCTGGCCGCAATAAGACTGCGAGAGGCAAATCTATGGAGCAAGAAAGGAGTCCTTCAGACTCCCCGACCACTGTAGTGTTTTCCAGGCTGAGGTAGTAGCCATTAAGGAAGCACTGGAATCCCCAGCTCTAAGGGGCAATCGGGGTACAATATGTATCTTCTCAGATAGTCAGGCAGCGCTCAAGGCACTTGACGGATTCTAATCCAACTCCAGGACAGACAATGACTGTTGCAGATCTCTCAATGAGATGGCTGAACAGCATGACATCTACCTCATTTGGGTTCGCGGTCACAGGGACCACGAGGGAAACTGTGCTGCAGATGAACTAGGTAGGGCAGGGACTACCAACCCTCTCCTACCGGAGAAAGAACTTGTAGGCATACCCTTGGCTACTTGCAGGCTAAAGTGCATCCAATAGGAAATGGAGTAATCTCCAGACCTGTAGAACATCACGTCTGATCTGGCCGACACGCTCTCATGAAGGTGAAGGGGGTAGCATCCCTTGCTCCAGCGGCAGCATAAGGAGCCCTAGCGGCTCAAGTGGAAGCGAGGGGGTCTTCTATGTCCCCCTTGCATCACCGCCCTAACCTAACCTAACATAGTTTTTGGCCATTGAACTCTGGGATGGCATTTGAAATATCTTTTATGTATACCCGTTGGGCAATTGTTTCGTCTGTTTCGTAATACAATCGCTTTTTGTGTTTTTCAGCAATGTATTAATGGTGAATTTTCGAAATTAAATGTTTCAATTAGAAGGTATTCTAGAAGAAAGAAGGTATTCTAGAAGGTATTCCCAAAGAAGATCAGTTGGGAATCCAAAAAGACTGAGTTTACTTATAAGAAGCGAACGGTTAACAGAGTCAAATGCTTTACTGAAGTCAGTGTGTATGACGTCTGTTTATAAGCCATTCCGGAAGGCTTCCGGATGAAGAAGATGGCTGATCTTCTTATGTGGATTTCGAGCTACTTATTAGGGCGAACCCAACGTGTTTTCTTTAAAGATGCTACCTCGCGTTTAGTCCGCGAAATATCGGGGGTGCCCCAAGGAAGCCATCTTAAACCCCTACTTTTTACACTGTTTATTAACGACTTGCCCCTTGCCTTAACTAATTCACTTGTACTTTTGTACGCTGATGATGTTAAGCTATGCCTTCATAGCGTACTAGCGCCAAGTCTAAACTTCAATCCGATTTGGATAAACTTCAAAATTGGTGTTTTGCAAATAACCTAAAGCTTAATGGATCGAAATGTAAACTCATGTCTTGTTACCGATCTAGTCCTCACCAGGCTATGTCCTTTCTCTATGGGAAAGCGTTAGAACAATTAATTCAGGTTAACGATATATGTGTCTTATTAGATTTGAGACTTAAATTTACCGACCATATATCTACCATGGTTAATAAAGCTATGTGTGTGCTTAGTTTTATTAAAAGATGGTCAAAAGAATTTAATGACCCGTACATAACTAACACGATATATATATCACTGGTCCGTCCGATTCTTGAGTATGGATCGTGTGTCTGGAGTCCACAATTTGGAGTACACCAAGATCACATTGAATCTGTACAAAAAAACTTCCTTACTTTTGCTCTTAGGGGACTTAATTGGGATGCAAATCTTTACCTCCCCTCTTATCATAGTAGACGTTTACTAATCATGTATCATGTGGGTGTCATGTTTCTATATAATCTTATTTATGGAAATATAGACAGCCAGCATTTACTAAAACGCTTAAATTTTAACATTCCTAGTAGAAGGACCAGAAACTTTCGTCCTCTACTTCTCAGCCATTGTAGTTCGACATATGCCCAACACGATCCGTTCAGGGTATTATGTTCGGACTGCAGTGGTCTTTACCACATCTTGTAACTTTGCTCCACTAACAATCTTAAATCGCTTATATTAACCGCATATTGCTGCCTCTGCCACTTCCCACTTTTGGAGGGGAGGTTTACTGTTCTCGTCCATGGTGGACACAAACCCATTCATAGGTCGGGTCGAAAAGTTTCAGCGGTTGCGGTCCTGCCTCGTGAGTTTGCCTTGGAGACTGATTGATCGTCTCCCGGACAAAAATTATGACGTCGCATTGGAGTTGCTAGGCAGCAGAACGAAGCACAACAAGTGCTGTTGCAGAAAGTGGACGATGCCACGCAGTCTAAGTGGAAGGAAAGGCAAGCTGACTCGGATTCCTTGGATTCCATTCCAACACGGGAGTCTATCGCAAATTCCGTGAGAGGAGATGCCGGATTCTGAAGAGCTTGGATTTGACGACGACATCACTTGCACCAAACTTTGCGGTAGGACGGCGTAGCCATTTTCAGTGTGTCAGTGACGTCTGTTTATAAGCCATTCCGGAAGCCTTCCGTGATAAAAGATGTTAGCTCCAATAAGTTAGTAGTGGTGGAGCGGCGCTTCATGAAGCCATGCTGGCACGGAGTTATTATTGAACTACTGTAGTATGCATGGGTCATTATAGGAAGCATCCACTGTAGCAATACAATATTGTGCTACAGTGTTGTTATATAAACATAATGCCCCTGCCAAATTGCCAGTTATATACATATGCCTTTAAGCCTCACTCCTGGGAAGTGCATTGGTCAGCAAATTCCCATGAGTTGACAACGCATACAAGTGAGCCATGCATACTTAACCCTTACGCTCGGGTCGCTACCAGCCTTATATACGAGCATAGAAATATATATGTATATGAATATAGCCGCGACTGATCGCTGCTTTTATAGGCAACGCAGCCGCGAGCAATAGAATATTAATACACTCTGGATTTGACTTTTAAAGAATAAAGAACGACATGGCTAAAAACCCAAAACATAATATCTGTATAAAGATTATATTTTGTACTTAAAGTTTACATGGCGACCGTGACACAGATCCTGCCAAGAGTCGACACAATAAAAAAAAAAAAAACAAAAAACAAAGTGACAAACAAACATAAATACAACATAAAAAAGTATAAATATATATAATAAAATATTTATATATATGGCACAACAAAAACAACATTATTCAACACAAAAATAAACACAATTACTTCTGAGAAAGGCCCAAAAATCATCACCGTGAATGAGTGAAAAAATAAGTTCGGAAGGCAATCCATCCCCTGTGCCACCGATGGATGACCAAGATTTCAACAAAGCTACTCCTGTCGAACAAAAAGACGCACCGACTCTAAGGAGGCTTTAAAACTGTGTCCAAGCGATGGACCACGCCCACTCACAATATCTAAGTGCTCTACATATCCGTACCAATGCCTAAGTTGCCATTAATATTAAGGAATTCTACCCAAGCCGATGCGCGAAAGCGCTGCTTGAAAAATATTAACCACTGTTAGGCTGTATACTAAAACCATATAACTGATGTTGATTTATATAGAGCAAAATATTGTAAATCAGTTATATGTAAATTAACAATTTTTATTTTTTCTTTCTCTTTTCCTTCATTTTTATAAATAAACCCAACGCAATTGCGCACGGGAATTAAAGATTTTGACCTTCTCTTAATTTTTTTTTTAATGAATAGTTGCATTAATAAGTTGGACTTGAATAATAAAAATAAGCCATATATATTTGGCATAAAATATAGAATTTTAGAACAAACCCCAAATATGGGTTTAATAGAGACGAAAACTGTCGATTCCACGGCAAAAGTCATAAACAAAATAGAATCAGAAAAAGTAGATATGGAAACGGTTACCCTATTGTTGATAATAATCGTCGTTGTAATGTTAGCGAATGTGTTTATCAAATTATACAAATAACATTATAAATGCTTGCGCAAAAGATTCCAAAGTCAAACTAATAACTTGGATAAAATAAAAAAAAAAAAATTTAAAAAAAAATACACATTGCAACATCAATTATGATCAATGATAACAAATATAAAAATATTCTCAATTTGAAACAAAACAATAAAGATGACCACCATAGAAGCCATTAGAAAGGTTTACGAAAGGGATGCTTATTTTAAGGAACATGTGCAACAAATAGTCCCATCGACTCCAATAAGCATAAATCAATTAGAATACCTTCTAATTGAAACATTTAATTTCGAAAATTCACCATTAATACATTGCTGAAAAACACAAAAAGCGATTGTATTAAGCACCATTCCAGGTGTCCAAATAAAATCAGTACTGGAAGAACATGAAACATTAGGCAAAACACTTGTTATGGTAGTATTCAGAAAATAATTCTCCGTATTAACAAAAATGCAATGGAATGAACTATACACCGAGTTGAATAAATTAAAAACCGATTTTGACAAATCATATAAATCTTGAACTCAAAATCGTACAATTCAACAGAATACCATACACAAACACGCGGAAATATTAGTAGCCCGTTTCAATAAAGCGCGGATATTAATATATGACCAGAGAGATCGATTAGATAAAAATCGATGATCACAAGTTTGAAAGTTCCTAACAAGATTGCGATCTAACCTAATAAATATAAAAGAAAGATATGACTTGGTTATTTCAGTGCCAAGTATCTTAAACACACCCTTAGCAGTAGAACCTGGGGACGAATTAGAAACTCGAGAACTACCAACCACAGACCAAGTAGAGTTGGAAGATTTAGACTCTGATAGATTAGAAATAGAAGAAAAAGACCTAAACAATGTAACTATACCCGCAGTCCTCTTGTAATCTGAATTATCAGACAAAGATGAAGAGGATATAGATTCCAACAACATAATAGACCAAAAACCAATTATAATGGCAGACGAAACAATTGCCCAACGGGTATACATAAAAGATATTTCAAATGCCATCCCAGAGTTCAATGGCCAAAAACTATGTTAGGTTAGGTTAGGGCGGTGATGCAAGGGGGACATAGAAGACCCCCTCGCTTCCACTTGAGCCGCTAGGGCTCCTTATGCTGCCGCTGGAGCAAGGGTGCTACCCCCTTCACCGAGATGCTACCCCCCCCCCTTCCTGTCTACCAGGGTGCATATATATGCCTAGACTACCTGTGGCTGCCCATGGTAGCCTGCTTTTTTTATGAAGGCAACCAGTCCGCGTGGAGAAATCTCAGAGAGATCGTTAAGGTCCGATAGTTCTTCGGACCCGAAGTGTTTGAGTCTGCTGCGTCCGAGTGTCGGGCAGTAGCATAAGAGGTGCGTTACCGATTCTACCTCCTCTTCATCCCTGCAGCTCCTGCAGAAATCATTGTGGGGGACTGCAAGCCTGGCCGCGTGTTTGCCTATCAGCCAGTGCCCAGTAATTGCCCCAATCGCTAGGCTGCATTCTGGTCTGGTGAGAGCAATAAGTCTCGCCGACCTTTTCTGAGAGCATGTCGGCCAGATCAGACGTGATGTTCTACAGGTCTGGAGATTACTCCATTTCCTATTGGATGCACTTTAGCCTGCAAGTAGCCAAGGGTATGCCTACAAGATCTTTCTCCGGTAGGAGAGGGTTGGTAGTCCCTGCCCTACCTAGTTCATCTGCAGCACAGTTTCCCTCGTGGTCCCTGTGACCGCGAACCCAAATGAGGTAGATGTCATGCTGTTCAGCCATCTCGTTGAGAGATCTGCAACAGTCATTGACTGTCCTGGAGTTGGATTAGAATCCGTCAAGTGCCTTGAGCGCTGCCTGACTATCTGAGAAGATACATATTGTACCCCGATTGCCCCTTAGAGCTGGGGATTCCAGTGCTTCCTTAATGGCTACTACCTCAGCCTGGAAAACACTACAGTGGTCGGGGAGTCTGAAGGACTCCTTTCTTGCTCCATAGATTTGCCTCTCGCAGTCTTATTGCGGCCAGAGTGGCTGTCTTTACCCCCATCAGTTCCACTGGTAGTAGGTCGAGGATAGTGTCTAGGGCATCACTAGGCGTAGTGCGTAGACTACATGTTATACGGGCGGGCCACCAGACCACAACACCATAGAATAAGATTGGTCTAATGATCGCTGTGTATAACCATCTGACCATCTTGGGGGACATACCCCATTTCAGGCCTACCGCCTTGCGGCAGGTATAGAGTGCTATTGCCGCTTTCTTAGTCCTATCAGCGGTGTTCAGCTTCCAGTCCAGTTTCCTGTCTAGTGTGATGCATAGGTACTTCGCACTATCACTAAGAACTAGTGTTTCTCCTAGGAGCTTCGGAAGTCTTAGGTTAGGTATTTTGTACTTCCTGGTAAACAGCACGAGCTCTGTCTTGGTCGGATTGACTCCCAGCCCGTTCCTTTGCGCCCAGGCCGACAGAACTTCGAGCTTCGCATTAGGTCGCATAGCGTCTGTGGGAATTTCCCTACGAAGGCAATAGCAACATCGTCCGCGTCCGCAATGATCTTACAGCCGCCACCCTCTAAAAAAACTAAATCTTCAAAGATTTATCACAGCCTTGAATTTGGTGAATTTAGCAAAAGGCACATTTGAACATATAGCGGTTTAAGTAATCAAATCAAAAATTGTATGATCAACCCTATATAAAGTCCAAAATATAACCACTATAAATGGAATAATTAAAAAACTCAAAGCAAAAATGTCAAAAACACTTCAAAAAGGTAAAACAGCTGAAAAGTTCACAACTGAAATCGAAAACTTGCGGAAGCTTCTTGAAGCATCGTATATCGATGAGGGGTTGCCTGCCGAATATGCTGATAAATTCAGCACAAAAGAGGCAATCAACACAATGACTAAAAATTGTGAACATGGATGCCTTAAAACAGTACTAGAAGCAGGCCATTTTTCAACAATGAACGAAGCCATCGCTAAGTACATACATGTAGTACCGATATGACAGGCAATCCAAGTACAATCCTATATAACCGAAGAGGACAACCCTACCACAATAACAACTTCAGAGGAAATTACCGCGGAAGAGGTTACGGAAGTGGTTATTATAACAATAATTACCACCAAAACAACGGTTATAACCAAAATAATGGGTATAACCCAAACTATAATAACCACACCAATAATTATAGAGGTCGTGGAAATTCTAGAGGTAACAACCGTGGTGGAAATAACGGCTACAATAACAGTAACACTGGTGGAAATACCAATTCCCAAGTTCGAACTGTTGAATCCCAGCCGGAAACTAAAGACTTCCCTTAACAAAAAGCCACAAAACTTACAACTGTACAAAATAAACCTCAGCCTCAATATTTATGTAACCATTAAAAATTACGTTACAAAAACATCCCTAACTCTGTTAATAGATACAGGCTCAGACATTAGCATTTTAAAAATAAATTCAGATCAATATAATGAAGTAGATTCAACAAAAACCATAACAATGTCTGGTATAGGAGAAGGTACGATTCAATCTCAAGGTTTAACTTTTGCAGAAATTCAAACAGGAAAATTCATAATTCCATTTCATTTTCATTTAGTAAACAATGACTTCCCAATACCATGTGATGGCATATTGGGAATGGATTTCATAAAAAGGTTCAATTGTCAACTAGATTTTTAAATAGATCAAGATTGGTTAATAGCAAGACCATAAGATTTCAATCAAGACATAAATATTCCAATTACGCATTCAAATAATAATAACTTATTTATCCCAGCACGATCCGAAGTCGTGAGACAAATTAATATAATAACCACCCATAAAGAAGTCCTTATTAAAAATCAGTGTATAGATGAAGGCATCATTATTAAATACGACCGATAAAAATAAAATTATAAACATTTCCAAAATAAAGTACGAACCATTGGAAAATTATCAAATTGTCCAAAGCAACGAAACTAAAACCAGAAAAGAAGATGTCCTTTCATAATTAACGAAAAATTTTCCTACAATGTATAAAAGCACCCTCACCAAACTATGTACCAAATTTACAGATATATTCGGATTAGAAACCGAACCAATTTCAGCAAATAATTTCTATAAACAGAAGCTGAGATTAAAAGATTTTACACCAGTCTACATTAAAAACTATCGAACACCACATAGCTAAAAAGATGAAATAAACAAACAATTAGAAAAGCTAATAAAAGATGATATAGTAGAACCATCAGTATCAGAATACAACAGCCCATTAATGTTAGTACCCAAAAAGTCACTTCCTGGCTCAGAACAAAAACGTTGGAGACTAGCTGATAAATTCCCACTACCAAGAATCGAAGATATCTTAGATCAACTTGGTAGAGCAACATTTTTTTCCTGTCTAGATTTAATGTCTGGAATTCACCAAATTACCCTAGAAAAGGAATCAAGAGATATTACCTCTTTCTCTACAAGCACTAGGTCATTCAGATTTAAAAGACTACCTTATGGAGTAAAAATAGCACCAAATTCATTCCAAAGAATGATGACATTAGCATTTTCGGGATTAGAACCATCCCAAGCTTTCCTTTATATGGACGACTTAGTAGTTATAGGTTGTTCAGAAAATCATATGATAAAAAATCTAACTAATGTATTCAATCTATGTAGAAAACACAACCTTAAGTTACACCCTGAAAAATGCTCTTTGTTTATGCACGAAGTAACATTTTTGGGACACAAATGCACAAACAAAGGAATTTTACCCGATGATAAAAAATTTAACGTAATAAAAAATTATCCTGTTCCGTCCGATGCAGATGAATCTAGAAGATTCGTAGCCTTTTGCAATTACTACAGACGTTTCATACCAAATTTCTCGTATTATTCAAGACACCTTACCCATTTGTGCAAGAAAAACATAAAATTCAACTGGACTACTGAGTGTCAAGAAGCTTTTGAATATCTTAAAAACGCATTAGTCCAACCAACACTATTAAAATACCCAGATTTTAATAAAGAATTTTGTATAACAACAGATGCTAGTAAGCATGCATGTATACATTGGGCAGTTAACTATTTTAGACCATATATATATGGAAAATATTTCACTATCAAAACAGACCAAAAACCATTAACATATCTATTTTCAATGAGAAACCCAACTTCCAAGTTAACAAGAATGAGGTTAGACTTGGAAGAATATCAATTTACCGCAGAATACCTTAAGGGAAAAAACAATTATGTGGCAGATGCCTTATCAAGACAGTAGACGTCAAACCCCTTTTGCTCCAAATTCATAAGCATCGATGAACTAAAAGAAATGAATAGACAAATACTAAAAGTCACTACTAGATCCCAAAGTAAACAGAAAAATAACTGCGCAGTTTCAACATCTAGTTCGGATTTGCAAAAGCAACCGACAGCTTCTAAGCCCAATTTTTGAAAAAATCTTTGAACTCGTTTCAACAGATAAATTTAAAGATAAAAATCCTAATTTTTATTTTTTTATTTTAAATCGGGCAATGAAATATAATTAAATTTAAGAGAAGCGCTACACCAGCCGGTGACCATAATATGTGGAAAATATTTCACTATCAAAACAGACCACAAACCATTAACATATCTATTTTCAATGAGAAACCCAACTTCCAAGTTAACAAGAATGAGGTTAGACTTGGAAGAATATCAATTTACCGCAGAATACCTTAAGGGAAAAAACAATTATGTGGCAGATGCCTTATCAAGAATAAGCATCGATGAACTAAAAGAAATGAATAGACAAATACTAAAAGTCACTACTAGATCCCAAAGTAAACAGAAAAATAACTGCGCAGTTTCAACATCTAGTTCGGATTTGCAAAAGCAACCGACAGCTTCTAAGCCCAATCTTTGACGTCATTCATAACGAAGATGTTAAAAAAGTAGTGACCTTGCATCTAACAATATCGAAGTGCTCTCTCAAGAAGGGAAAACAGATATATGCAAGAATAAACGTTGATGATCTATATACCAATGGAATATTCGATTTAGATCAATTTTTCCAAAGGCTTGAAAAAATAGCCGGTATAAATAAGATTAGACAACTTAAAATGGCACCGAGTGAAAAAATCTTTGAACTCGTTTCAACAGATAAATTTAAAGATAAGGGCAATGAAATATAATTAAATTTAAGAGAAGCGCTACACCAGCCGGTGACCATAATAGAAAATAAAAAAGAAAAGGAAGCTATTCTGTTTACATTACATGACGATCCTTTACAAGGCGGACACACAGGCATAACAAAAACGCTAGCAAATGTAAAAAGACATTACTATTGGAAAAACATGACGTGACGTTGCAAACCACGTAAAGAAATGTCTGAAATGCCAAAAATCAAAAACCACAATCCATACAAAAACGCCTTTGACAATAACAGAAACCCCATTAAAAGCGTTTGATATAGTATTAGTGGACACGATCGGTCCATTACCTAAATCAGACGAAAGTAACGAATATGCAGTCACTCTAATATGAGATAATACTTAACAAAATATCTCGTTACAATCCCTATACAAGACAAAAGTGCAAAAACAGTAGCAAAAGCCATATTCGAATCTTTTATTCTAAAGTACGGTCCAATGAAGACGTTCATTACGGACATGGGAACTGAATATAAGAATTCAATTATTAATGATTTATGCAAATATCTCAAAATTAATAATATAACATCATATGCAAATCATCAACAAACATTGGCGACAATAGAAAGAAACCATAGAATATTTAACGAATACGTTAGATCATACGTTTTGTCAGATAAAACAGACTGGGATGTTTGGCTTATATACTTTACATATTGTTTCAATACAACACCCTCTGTTGTACATGGATACTGTCCATATGAACTAGTGTTTAGTAAAACCCCAACCTTAAACATTAAATTCAATAGCAGTGAATATATTACGCCACTGTATGACGTAGAAAACTTTGCAAAAGAATCAAAATTCAGACTCGAAAACGCTTATAAAAGAGCGAGAATGATGATTGAACAAAATAAGCAAAAACAAAAAGAAACCTATGATAAAAGATCAAATGATTTAAAATTAGAAATAGGAGATAAAGTTTTATTAAAAAACGAAGTAGGGCATAAATAAGACTTTAAGTATACAGGACCCTATAAGGTAGAAAGTATAGGAGAACGAGATAGGAGAACCCATTGTCATGGTGAAGAAGAAGACGGGCCAGTGGAGGATGTGCGTAGACTTTCGGCAGATAAACGCAAAGTCAGTGAAGGATGCGTACCCCATGCCCAGAATAAACTTCATTTTGGAGCAATTGAGGGAGGCAAAATTTTTCAGCAGCCTCGACCTGAAGGACGGCTATTGGCAAATCCCACTGGAGGAAGAGAGCCGGAAATACACGGCCTTTACGGTACCAGGGAAAGGTCTGTACCAGTGGAAGGTGATGCCGTTCGGGCTACACTCGGCTTCGGCAACTTTTCAAAGGGCTCTAGACCAGGTCATAGGCCCGGACATGGCTCCCCACGCATTCGCGTACCAGGACGATATAATAGTGATCGGGCGCACGAGGGAGGAGCACATGGCAAATTTAAGGGAAGTTTTCCGAAGACTGAAGGCGGCGAACCTAAGGATAAACACAGAGAAGTGCCATTTCTTCAGGGAAGAGCTTTTGTACCTAGGCCACCGGATAACGAGTCACGGAATTGGTATGGATCCGGGAAAAGTCGCAGCGATCACGGAATTGGAACCACCAACGAACGTGAAAGGGGTACGGCAGTTCATAGGAATGGCGTCGTGGTATCGACGGTTCGTTCCCGATTTCGCGGGGGTCGCAAAACCCTTGAACGATCTCCTGCGAAAGGGAACAAAGTGGGAGTGGACGTCGAGACAGCAAGAAGCGTTCGAAAAGTTAAAGTCGCGGTTAGCAGAGGACCCGGTGCTGGCATGCCCCAACTTCACGAAGAAGTTTGTACTGCAAACGGACGCCAGCGATTACGGCGTAGGCGCAGTGCTGACGCAGGACACGGATGAGGGCGAGCGAGTGGTCGCTTACGCCAGCCGAACGCTAATAGGCGCGGAGAAGAACTACTCGGCAACAGAGAAAGAGTGTCTTGCAATAATCTGGGCAATTCGGCAAATGAGGCCATACCTGGAGGGATACCAGTTCGACGTGATAACGGATCACATGGCGCTGAAGTGGTTAAACAACATAGAGAGCCCACTTGGAAGGATCGCGAGATGGGTTTTCGAGCTGCAGCAATACGATTACGTAATCAGCTATAGGAAAGGCAAGCTGAACGTAGTCGCGGATGCACTTTCCCGCCAGCCGATCGTGGAGAAGCTGAGGAGTGCCACAGCAACGGAAGACGCGGAATGCGTTTGGGTTGGCTCGCTGAAGAAGAAACTAAAAGAAAACCCAGTCGAGGAGGCAGGCCTGATTTACCGACATGTTCCACACAGAGCCGGAAGCGATGCCAATGTACATGAGGCAACAGGTGCTGAAGGAGAACCACGACGCACCAACAGCAGGACATTTAGGCGGAAGGAAAACAATTGCGAAGGTAGCAGCAAGGTACTTCTGGCCAGGGATGCAGAGGGACGTGAGGAAATACGTCAGGAAATGCGAGACATGCCTGCGCTATAAACCGAGCCAGATGCAGGCCGCGGGGAAGATGTTAACACAGGTCCCAGAGGAGCCGTGGGCGACGGTATGTGCAGACTTCGTGGGACCGTTGCCGAGGTCCAAGCATGGGAACACCATGCTACTAGTGATGATCGATCGGTTCTCAAAATGGACAGAAATGGTCCCAATGCGGAAAGCCACAACAGAGACGCTGCAGAAGGCAGTTCGGGAAAGGATCATCGCCAGGTACGGGGTGCCAAAGGTAATGGTGACGGACAATGGTGTTCAATTCACCAGCCGGAGCTTCAAAAAATTCCTCGAGGAGCTCGGAGTTCGCCACCAGTTCACTGCACCATACACGCCTCAGGAAAACCCGACGGAAAGGGCAAACCGGACGGTGAAGACGATGATCGCCCAGTTTGCAGGAAAAGACCAAAGGACGTGGGACGAGCACTGGCCAGAATTGATGCTGGCGGTGAACTCGAGCGTGTCGGACTCCACGGGATACTCTCCGTGATTCATCACCCAAGGCAGAGAGCCAAGAATGCCGAAAGCAATTTTCGACCAGGGGGCATTGGGGACAGGAGAAGCCCAAGCCACTCCCTCAGAAAATGCGGAAAAATTAAAAGAAGTGTTCGAGCTGGTGCGGAGAAACATGGAGCGCGCGGCGCAGGAGCAAGCTCGGCACTACAATCTGAGGAGGCGGGAGTGGAGCCCGAAGATCGGCGACATAGTGTGGGCGAAAGAACACCATCTATCTAAAGCGGCCGAAGGTTTTGCGGCGAAGCTAGCGCCGAGATACGACGGGCCATATGCAGTAACAAATTTCATTTCGCCGGTGATCGCCGTGCTACGTCACGGGATCACAAAGAAAGAGAGGAGAGCCCACATAAGCGAGCTAAAAGCCCAGGCGGAGGAATCGGCACCGAAGGCGTAGGATAGAAGTAAAAGGAGAGGGTACGATCACCAATAGGGAAAAAAACCGCAAAACACATACACAACCACGGATCTTCCCGGGAGGCGACCCACCGGTGCAGAACGGAAGCAGCGGCAGGGCGTGCCGCAATGCTCCAAGGAGCGGCGCGCCGGAGGTGCCGGCAGAACAGGGCCACCCGGCGGGGCCGTTGGGCCAGGAAGGAGGCGCAGGACGCGCGGATAAGGAGGATGACGGGGCCACGGGAGTGGCCAAGCCGGAAGTGGCAGCCGGCGAGGCCACCCACCCCGCACCCGCAGGAGCGGAAGGAGGAGAAGACAGAGGAGGAGCCGTGGACGAGAGGTCCATGGGTGTGGCCAGCCCCGAAGGTGAGGCCGGGGCTGGAGAGGCAAGTCTCCTGCCCGGAGAAGAGGCCGCCGAGGCCGGTGCTCCAAAGGGCCGAGTCTTCTAGGGAAGCTGGGAGAGTGAGTGAAAGACCCCCCGTGGGTAAGTCTGCCATTCAAGTTGGAAAGCTTCCTTGAAGAGTTAGGAGTACAGGCTGAAGGACCCCCTGTGGGTAAGTCCGGCGGCGGTACGCGCATCGAATCGAGCAAGGAGTCAGGGGAAAAGGATCAAGGATCCGCGGCAAAGCTGAGGCCCAAGGGTAAAAGAGTCGGGTGGAGTTATTCCCGGACACGACAGGTATCCTGGTGTAGTGGCGGCAACGACGGATCAGCCTGGCGTACGCCTTGTCTGCTCCTGACCGTTCGATCCAGGTGTGATCCTGTAACGCGAGGGATAGCCAACCCGGGAACTCAAGCCCACTAGTGAAACCAGGCAGGGACACCCCGGGAAGTCAAGAGAATCCTGATCCAGGTGCTGGAGCGTATGCACAGCGATCCACCTGGAGTCAAAGGAGACGCGACGCCCACACCTCTGGCCTACCATAGATCCTGCGGGGCGTAGGCACGCAGGTGTTTGGAGGCAAGTGGCGAACGCGACCGGGGGCGTGTCCTGTAGGGTAGGAAGGCCCTTCGTGCCCTGATCCAGCCGCTAAGCAGCGAGGAGCATATCCTGCCCGGCGTATGCCTGGGAGGTGAGCCACTCGGTCTGTTAACACGGATTGGGTGCCGGCCACGGCGAAAGGGCAAATCCAGGCAAGCCAAAGGTTCCGAGTCCACGGCACCCCAAGCGGAGGTACAGCAACGGCATAGGCGACGACGAGGGAGCAGCGGCAACAGGAGAGCAGCGACGACGAGGGAGCAGCGGCAGCAGCATAGCCGCGACGACGAGGGAGCAGCGGCAACCGTAGAGCAGCGACGACGAGGGGGCAGCAGCGACGGACAGGCAGCGGCGGCGGAAGACTACAAGCAGCAACACAGGCCCCGCAACCAGAGTCCGTGAGTCCAAACGAAGGGAACCGAGAGCCGTTTCGGCGCCAGGCACCAAGACCGCACGACCTGCCGGGCGCAAGCTTTGGGAGGGCGTGCGTATTGGCACCAACCCGGAGCGGGGATCGGGGATCGACGGGAGGACGAGCGGTCGGTCGGCTGAGCCAGACAGCCGGTGAGATTCTCTTTATTGCTGTGTAAATTAATTGCAATAAAGGGGATTTATTTGATAAGAAGCAATACCGTGTTATTTCTGGGCTCGGGCAATCACGTCGAATCAATAAATTCGGTGGAACGTACCCTCAACCTCTGTGAGCTAGCCGCGGCGTTTGTTGCGAGCAAAACAGTTCGTTACACCTGGCCAGGTGATGGTACCCTCTTCTTTTACTTCTATCCTACGCCTTCGGTGCCGATTCCTCCGCCTGGGCTTTTAGCTCGCTTATGTGGGCTCTCCTCTCTTTCTTTGTGATCCCGTGACCCGTATATGGCCCGTCGTATCTCGGCGCTAGCTTCGCCGCAAAACCTTCGGCCGCTTTAGATAGATGGTGTTCTTTCGCCCACACTATGTCGCCGATCTTCGGGCTCCACTCCCGCCTCCTCAGATTGTAGTGCCGAGCTTGCTCCTGCGCCGCGCGCTCCATGTTTCTCCGCACCAGCTCGAACACTTCTTTTAATTTTTCCGCATTTTCTGAGGGAGTGGCTTGGGCTTCTCCTGTCCCCAATGCCCCCTGGTCGAAAATTGCTTTCGGCATTCTTGGCTCTCTGCCTTGGGTGATGAATCACGGAGAGTATCCCGTGGAGTCCGACACGCTCGAGTTCACCGCCAGCATCAATTCTGGCCAGTGCTCGTCCCACGTCCTTTGGCCTTTCCCTCCAAACTGGGCGATCATCGTCTTCACCGTCCGGTTTGCCCTTTCCGTCGGGTTTTCCTGAGGCGTGTATGGTGCAGTGAACTGGTGGCGAACTCCGAGCTCCTCGAGGAATTTTTTGAAGCTCCGGCTGGTGAATTGAACACCATTGTCCGTCACCATTACCTTTGGCACCCCGTACCTGGCGATGATCCTTTCCCGAACTGCCTTCTGCAGCGTCTCTGTTGTGGCTTTCCGCATTGGGACCATTTCTGTCCATTTTGAGAACCGATCGATCATCACTAGTAGCATGGTGTTCCCATGCTTGGACCTCGGCAACGGTCCCACGAAGTCTGCACATACCGTCGCCCACGGCTCCTCTGGGACCTGTGTTAACATCTTCCCCGCGGCCTGCATCTGGCTCGGTTTATAGCGCAGGCATGTCTCGCATTTCCTGACGTATTTCCTCACGTCCCTCTGCATCCCTGGCCAGAAGTACCTTGCTGCTACCTTCGCAATTGTTTTCCTTCCGCCTAAATGTCCTGCTGTTGGTGCGTCGTGGTTCTCCTTCAGCACCTGTTGCCTCAAGTACATTGGCACACATAATTTCCACGATGCCACTTCCTCGCTTCCGGCTCTGTGTGGAACATGTCCGTCGAATCCGGATACTTCTGTGGGTTTTCTTTTAGTTTCTTCTTCAGTGAGCCAACCCAAACGCATTCCGCGTCTTCCGTTGCTGTGGCACTCCTCAGCTTCTCCATGATCGGCTGGCGGGAAAGTGCATCCGGGACTACGTTCAGCTTGCCTTTCCTATAGCTGATTACGTAATCGTATTGCTGCAGCTCGAAAACCCATCTCGCGATCCTTCCAAATGGGCTCTCTATGTTGTTTAACCACTTCAGCGCCATGTGATCCGTTATCACGTCAAACTGGTATCCCTCCAGGTATGGCCTCATTTGCCGAATTGCCCAGATTATTGCAAGACACTCTTTCTCTGTTGCCGAGTAGTTCTTCTCCGCGCCTATTAGCGTTCGGCTGGCGTAAGCGACCACTCGCTCGCCCTCATCCGTGTCCTGCGTCAGCACTGCGCCTACGCCGTAATCGCTGGCGTCCGTTTGCAGTACAAACTTCTTCGTGAAGTCGGGGCATGCCAGCACCGGGTCCTCTGCTAACCGCGACTTTAACTTTTCGAACGCTTCTTGCTGTCTCGACGTCCACTCCCACTTTGTTCCCTTTCGCAGGTGATCGTTCCAGTGTTTTGCGACCCCCGCGAAATCGGGAACGAACCGTCGATACCACGACGCCATTCCTATGAACTGCCGTACCCCTTTCACGTTCGTTGGTGGTTCCAATTCCGTGATCGCTGCGACTTTTCCCGGATCCATACCAATTCCGTGACTCGTTATCCGGTGGCCTAGGTACAAAAGCTCTTCCCTGAAGAAATGGCACTTCTCTGTGTTTATCCTTAGGTTCGCCGCCTTCAGTCTTCGGAAAACTTCCCTTAAATTTGCCATGTGCTCCTCCCTCGTGCGCCCGATCACTATTATATCGTCCTGGTACGCAAATGCGTGGGGAGCCATGTCCGGGCCTATGACCTGGTCTAGAGCCCTTTGAAAGAAGAGCCCTTCCTTCTGAACTCCTTCCATGTGAGCCACTCCTCGTCGTTCATTAGGAACCATTTTTGCGCTCTGCCCTGGAGTAGTTCGGGCATCGCTCGCGGGATTGTGTTTATATCCATCCCGTATATTTTGGCAGACCATGCTACTCGGTCCACGAACTCGAGAGGATCCCCTGTTCCGTCGAATCGGAACGACCACTCTCGGACTTGTCTCGCCACCTTCGCATAGTCCACCTGTACCGGGACTGGCTTCCGCGCTTGTGGCTCCATGCTCCTCATGCTCTTCATTTCCGGCACTGCCAGACTTTGGATGAGCTTTTCCGATTCGCTCACCGCTCTCTGCCTCGGCGTGGTCCTCTGCGCGAACTTCTCCTCGAATCCCCGCGCGACCACCATCACTTCATCCTCCTTTCTTTCTTCGGCCCACCTTGCCACCAGTGCCCTCATGCTCTCCACGGTTCCATCCGCTGCGAGACCGAGCTCTCTGCACACTTCGCACAACTCTTCTTTGCGAAGCGAGTAGATCCAGTTTTTCCTCCCCATCTTGAAGCAGTGTTACTCCTAGACTCTAAAGCAATCACGTAGTTTGGGCGCCAGGTGTAACGAACTGTTTTGCTACGTTTTGCTCGCAACAAACGCCGCGGCTAGCTCACAGAGGTTGAGGGTACGTTCCACCGAATTTATTGATTCGACGTGATTGCCCGAGCCCAGAAATAACACGGTATTGCTTCTTTTCAAATAAATCCCCTTTATTGTAATTAATTTACAAAGCAATAAAGAGAATCTCACCGGCTGTCTGGCTCAGCCGACCGACCGCTAGTCCTCCCGTCGATCCCCGATCCCCGCTCCGGGTTGGTGCCAATACGCACGCCCTCCCAAAGCTTGCGCCCGGCAGGTCGTGCGGTCTTGGTGCCTGGCGCCGAAACGGCTCTCGGTTCCCTTCGTTTGGACTCACGGACTCTGGTTGCGGGGCCTGTGTTGCTGCTTGTCGTCTTCCGCCGCCGCTGCCTGTCCGTCGCTGCTGCTCCCTCGTCGTCGCTGCTCTACGGTTGCCGCTGCTCCCTCGTCGTCGCGGCTATGCTGCTGCCGCTGCTCCCTCGTCGTCGCTGCTCTCCTGTTGCCGCTGCTCCCTCGTCGTCGCCTCTGCCGTTGCTGTACCTCCGCTTGGGGTGCCGTGGACTCGGAACCTTTGGCTTGCCTGGATTTGCCCTTTCGCCGTGGCCGGCACCCAATCCGTGTTAACAGACCGAGTGGCTCACCTCCCAGGCATACGCCGGGCAGGATATGCTCCTCGCTGCTTAGTGGCCGGATCAGGGCACGAAGGGCCTTCCTACCCTACAGGACACGCCCCCGGTCGCGTTCGCCACTCTCCTCCAAACACCTGCGTGCCTACGCCCCGCAGGATCTATGGTAGGCCAGAGGTGTGGGCGTCGCGTCTCCTTTGACTCCAGGTGGATCGCTGTGCATTCGCTCCAGCGCCTGGATCAGGATTCTCTTGACTTCCCGGGGTGTCCCTGCCTGGTTTCACTAGTGGGCTTGAGTTCCCGGGTTGGCTATCCCTCGCGTTACAGGATCACACCTGGATCGAACGGTCAGGAGCAGACAAGGCGTATGCCAGGCTGATCCGTCGTTGCCGCCACTACACCAGGATACCTGTCGTGTCCGGGAATAACTCCACCCGACTCTTTTACCCTTGGGCCTCAGCTTTGCCGCGGATCCTTGATCCTTTTCCCCTGATTCCTTGCTCGATTCGATGCGCGTACCGCCGCCGCACTTACCCACAGGGGGTCCTTAAGCTATTTTCGTATATCCTTGCTCACTCGCTTTAATAGCCCGCACTGAAGACTGTCGGACTTACCCACGGGGGGTCCTTCAGCCTGTACTCCTAACTCTTCAAGGAAGCTTTCCAACTTGAATGGCAGACTTACCCACGGGGGGTCTTTCACTCACTCTCCCAGCTTCCCTAGAAGACTCGGCCTCGATTCGCTCCAGGGGCCCTCCTTATATAGTGCCAGAGGCGCCCGTTAATCCTTGCGAATCCACTTCCTGCCGTTAATCCTCCGCTCCTTCACATTCTCCGTTAGCTTTCTCCAAGCCCGCCGTCTTTCTATCGGCGGGCTTTCTTTATTGTTCCCCCCCGATTGCCCCGTTCGGGCCTCCGATCCGCATTATTTTGTGCCGGTCATCGGACTTCGTCCCGATACCCCGCGATCCCCCCCTGGACATTCAAATGCATTTCTGTGTTTTTGTGCATTTTGTAAACACAGCTGCGCGGTCGCCGGCCGCTTCGTTCCCCGCCGTCCCCGCTGTTTCCTATGACCTTCGAGCGCGGCCGCGGAGGCCTGGCCGGCACCGTTACGTTCCACGGTGACTCCTCTTTCGCCCTCTTTCGCCCTCTTCCGTGCGCGACGCCGTGCTGGTTCCTCTTGCCCCCGCTGCTGCCCCCGCATGCCGTCTGTGTCTGCTGCCCCCGCATGCCGTCTGTGCTCGACGCATTTCTCCCTTGATACCTTTCTCTTCTTCCGTATCTCTAAACACCGCAGCGCTGGCCCGTCCGACGCTGCAGTGCTGACTTGCATGTCCACCCCCCGCTGTTGCCCCTCTTGCCACCTGTCTTGGTGTGTGGGAGATCTAATCTCCTCACACTTCCCCCCTTCTTCGGGAACGACAGAAGCTTTGTGGTTCCAGCTTCATGTTTGTTGTTGTTTTGCAAAATTTTTTGTTTTTTGATTTTTTTTTCTCCTTTTGCGTGTGGATATTTTTGTATGTGGATACCCTTATCCACTTCCCCCCTTCTTCGGGTGACTTTAGGGTCGTTCCCCTTTCATTTCCCTATTTTGTTGCGAGTACCGCTTTTTTTCCTTTTTTTTGTATATATAGTTATATTTACGTACTCTTATATATTTTATATATTTTTTTTTTTTTTTAATATTTTTTTCATCTTTTATATATCTTTAATATATATATTTTTTTGTTGTTTTTTTTTTTTGAATTTTTTTTCTTTTAATTTTTTTTTTTTAAATATGTATGTATATTTTTTTTTTTTTGTCCTTTAGACTTCCCCTTCCCCCCATTTTTTCCTTGAGTGTTTCGTTTTGCGATCTATATTTTATTATTCCTTATTTTTCTGTTTTTTTTTTCTATTATTTTATAGCTTCCGGGTGACGCGTATCCCGTTCTGGCCGCCGCGCACCCGGAAACTTTCTGGCCCGATCTGCCAGACTGTGCTCCACCTGCCCGGCTTTTCCTTCCTCCTTCGGGCCTCTTCCTCCACCTTCCCCTTTAGCTCCGGCGGCCTTTTACTGAAATATTATTTTGAATATTTAATTTTATTTCACTTAGTTTTTTTTGTTTTTCACTTTATTTAGATAGATGTTTTTCCTTTCTATTTTTATGCTTTTTGTTTAATGTATTTTTTGAAAGTTTTTTGTTATTTATTATAATTATTATATTCCTTTTTTTAATATAATCTTTTTGGGAGTTGTCTTTTGTGGGTTAACTTTCACCGATTTTCTATGGGAACTTATGAGTTTTCTTAGGACCTCGCCGGTATTTCTGTTTAAATTAATTTTTTATTTCATTAATTTTTTTATTTTGAAACACCTGTTTTTAGCATGGCCCCACGATGGGCGCCAATTAAATATGTTCCAAAGTTTATTTTTAAAAGAATAATTTTTATTTTATTTCTTATATTTTAACAAACTTTTACTTAAATCGACTTTTAATGTTAAACCCACTTTTCACTCCACGATTATATTTTATTTGAGCTTAGTGCGATCCCGATTCAAGACTCAATCAAGACAAGACTGACTTTGCTGATCTTATCGGTTTACCATCAAACCTCGGCTTAAGAGAGAAACCTCAAAAAGGGTTATTTGTAAATCTAAACCATTGTCCAAAGAGACATTAAGAGAACGGACAATTGGCTGATGCAATAGTTGACTCATTGGTGAAAACTGATAAGATCGGAAGATATATCAAATTCGGACAGTCGGCGGCGAGCCGGTTCTCTTGTTTATTAGTCTGGCTCAGACCGTGGAAAAGTTTCAGAAATATGATTACAGTTAGAGCTGGATGTTTAGTCTGGGATAATTGCTTGGTGTCAGACACTAATGAGGGGAAGATTGACAAACAGGATATGACTCATCCAGCAGAGGCTTCTGCGATTTAAAATTATGTTTATATATTGTATTAGATTAGTTAAGCTAGGGGTTGGATAACATTGGATTTGACGACGAAATCACATGCACAAAACTTTGCGGTGGGACGACGTAGTCATTTTCATCCAGGTAACTCTTCATTTGTGATCACAAACTCTGTGATGGCCATTCTCACGTGATAAACTCCTGCCCAAGGTTTTTAAGCTTGTCGCCTAAGGTCAATTAGCGCCTAGCGACGCTGTTTTTCGTTCAGCGCGCGCCGCCGTCAATTCTCTTGTCGCTAAGGATAGTTTTGGTGATGTGGTTTTGCTAGCCACTGCCAATATTCTGGTTAGGAACCGCTCCGGAGTTCTACTGCCCTGACGAGCGCTGCTCGATTCTGGCTCGCAGGTGCATCTAGTCACTTGAACGCTGACGGACCAGTTGCAGCTGCGGAAGATAAGTTCTCCGTTGACTGTATCCGGTATAGGTTACGCAGGGTTCTCTACAGTTGGATTTTCTGTGCAAGTCAGTTTGCAATCCCAAAGCTCTATCTACTCCGCACAATTAACTGCGATCATAGCCTCCAACATCACTGACTTTCAGCCACATTTGGACATTGGACGTCAGCTCTTGGAAAATTCCCGCCAATGTAAAGCTAGCGGATCTTCATTTTCACCATCCTTAGCCAGTTGATTTGCTAATTGAAGCTGGAATATTTTACGAGCTGCTTTGTGTGGGGCAAATTCATCTGCCTCCTGGTTTGCATTCAATCAAAAAAACTCGGCTCGGTTGGATTGTTTGGGGAGGCGGACGCCTACGCGCCGGGTACTCATATGGGAAGACGTGGAGTTGCAAATAATATTAGATCGTCCTTTAACATCACTAATTCTCATTCCCCTGCCTGTATATTATGTGGTGGGTGGTCTCACGTAGAGTCTGCATATTATGGAAAGCTAAATCACATATTTCACAGTCTAATCTATTTATACACATTTTTTTATTTTCTCCGAGGTTTGTGAGGTACAGGTCCAAGTCGAAGCTTAAGAATGGAGCATGTAACAATGTTTTCGGACTTGGGGTTCTAAGCCTGAACTCTGGGAATACTTGGATTTTTACGGTTTCTGGTTTGATTGCGCTTTTGAGATCCATGTATTCAGGTGTCTAGTCGATATTTGAATAAAATATTATCTATTTCGTGATGATTGGACTTAATCTGGTTATTTTTGTACAGGTGTCACAAAGGTGAGAAGACCTTATTCCTTGTCTTTTAAATTGAGTTCTATCTAAGCTATTGAACTTCCTATTTCTCCATTTTTCCACTTGCCTGCTCGTCCAAAAGGAAAATCAATTAAAAATTCATTAAATTTGATTTCGAAGGTAAATAATTTTAGAGCACCTTATACATAATTTGTGCCGAGCAAGATAAAAAGCTTTTCCCAATCGCTGACCCAAACGGATTGTCTGCTCCAAAAATGTAAACATTTATAATTCCTTTTTATACCAGTAGCCCGTTTCCATGCCAACCGAAAAAAGCATCAGAGTAACCTAAGGATTTATGTTATTAACATTTTTTCTGTCTTAGTAGGCCGTACCTTTTAGAAAGTTTGTGGACCGCTTTGAAAATATTTCCAGAGCTCAGTCTGCCTCTGGCCGACAACGTGTGAACATATATTTTTATTTCACACAAAAAACATTTTTATTTTCTTTTTCAATTTTTTATATTATTTATTTTACTTTATTTAATTCATCAAGATAAGCAATCACATCCAGATATTCCGTTCAGTTCTTCCGAAATATTTTGTATTTTTATTGGCTCTGAATTGGGTAATCTAATGGGCTCCGAGGTTTCCTCGCTCTTGTCATAATCTGAGCAGTTACGACTCTGACATCCTTCTTTCCTCATTTTCTTTTTCATTTATTTTTTGTATTAAGGCTTAGTTTTACGAACCAATCGTTAATCCACTCTAGGATTCGAAATCGCTGAGCAAAAAAACAAAAAAAAAGGCGGGGAATATATTTTGGGTATTTCTAAAATAAATCATATTATTTTCTTAAATTTATTTCCTTTACTTATTTTAATGTTCAATCGCTGAACATCCTATTATTCCCCTTGAGATCTTCAGAGACATTTTTATTTTACAATAACTACGTGCCATGTCTTTCGGTTTTCAGCAGATACGATGCTGTCATCACATTTTGATTATCTGGTATATATATATATTATCTAGCAATCGCCCTAGGAGTAAGATACCTAGCCGATCTGCCTCGTTTTCTTTTTTTTTTATTTTTCCAAAGCAAAGCATTTGTTATTTTATTTAGTTTCCTTATTTTTTGTTTATTTTTATTTTTTCTCCAAGTTGGTCCTTATCCCTCTAGTGCCCAAGACCGCCTCTAGACGGGTAATGTTAAAAATACCGTTATTTTATTCTTTTCAATCCTTTTGACTCGGTTTTGCATTGTTTCTAATTTGGGAAAGTCCAAAAATTAAGTTTGTTGCCTTTGGAATACATACTAGAGCTTGCGCAAGCTGCTGTATTCATTTGAAGCAGAAAATTTGTGAAACTCGAATGAAGTAATTATTTTGTAAAAAGTGCAAAATGTAAATATTTTTTTTAAATATTATAAATAGTTTGCCGGTGGAATAAAAAATTGTACCGTGTTGTTGATAGTCTCAAGGACGCAAAATACGAAACCCACACTAAAAATAAGCTTTCGTTAGCTTATTGTTGCATTTATAAAATATCCCGTCTAGAGTCGGTCTTGGGACAATTCGGGAAAAAAAATTTATAAAGTGATTTAGAAAGGGAAGTAACTTATGACATATTTAAGTACGAATAACTGCTTGAATAATGAATTAATTGTTTCCGACGTGGAGATTAAAAAATTATTAAATTCTATTGATTTTGGCATTGATACCGTGACATTGGTCTATGTTGGGTGGAGAGATATGTGTAACTTCAAGCGGAAGTCCTACTCCTTTTGCAAAATGGTTGTCACCCTCAAGTTCGATTGCGTCCAATTCACCTCAAGCATAGAAATGCAAACGTAAAGCGCCTGCTGATCATAATACTGCTCATGTTAAAGAAAGCACAATAGCTGAATGTGGATCTGTTTGGACTATGGATCCAAAAGCACCGCTTTTCAAAAAGATGTTGTGGTACCAAATGAACCTATTCATGGATATATCTGCAATATCCTTTAATG
Source organism: Drosophila ananassae (assembly GCF_017639315.1). NCBI lineage: Eukaryota > Metazoa > Arthropoda > Insecta > Diptera > Drosophilidae > Drosophila > Drosophila ananassae. The sequence goes on along the minus strand of NW_025319078.1, from coordinate 77,072 downwards.
AGCCTGACCTCGGAGAACTTCAAAATCTGTATACGCCATTCAAGTGTTTTCAATTTTTATCCCCTTGCAGAGGGCATTATAATTTTGGTCAAAAGTGTGCAACGCAGTAAAGGAGACATCTCCGACCCTATAAAGTATATATATTCTTGATCAGGATCCCCCCCTGATTCGATATAAGTATGTCGGTCTGTCTGTCGGTTTCTACGGAAACTAGTCTCTCAGTTTTAAAGCTATCCTTGAAACTTCGCACACATCCTTCTTTTCCTTGCAGGAAGTACATAAGTCGGAACGGCCGGGATCGGGCGACTATATCCTATAGCTGCCATATAACTGAACGATCGAAAATGGCACAACTGCAAGGGTATATCAAGGGTTCGGCTCCGCCCGAAGTTTGCTTTCCTTTCTTTTTTTTTATTATACTATTATTGAACATATCACTTAGCAAACAAATTTGTATGCTGTCCAAAAGGATCCAATACTTCGTTTTCCACAAAAAATGTAGAAATTTTCATTTTAATGACAACATTAAGTTGCCCTCCAAGGATTCTGCCGACCACGATCCTTTATACAAAATACGACCGCTCGCGACTCATTTCAATGACAAGTATCAATAAGTTCCGCTGCGCCAACGCTTATCTGTGGACGAACAAATGTGTGCAACAAAAGAATTGATTACCTAATTTTTTGTTGGCCTATCATCCCAAAGCCGCCTCTAGGCGGTCCAAGGATATAGTCATATAAAACTCGATCCGAGCCAAAATAAATTTTTTTTAAAACAAACATTTAATTTTGATATATACTGAATCCAAAAATAATTTTTTTCTTGGAAAAGAAAATTTGGGCACTAGAGGGTTATCTGATGGCCAAAAGAATGAAGGTTGGGACCCTCCTTATTTTAAAATACTACTTTAAAAACATTAAATTGCTAATGCCTGTAAAGTTATCACTTCAACACTTTATGGGCCCCCTTTTAATGACTGATCACGTGATCAACTCCCACTTCAACTTTAATCCAATAAAACTGAGCCTAGACAAAATTAAAAGCCCATAAAGGAGTAACGAGTGGTAAGATTGTTTTTTATTATGTATTTTTTTTTTAATAGTTCAATATGTTAAATCCAATCTTTTGTTGATTCATTTCAAATGGGACCTTCTCCAAATACCCCCCATATAACGTCACTTATTAAATAAAAATTAAAATATATATTCAAAATAGGTTATAACCGTAATGTGTGATTGTTACCCGCAGGTTCTGTGGGAAGACAAAAATCCTGAACGCACTTCCTGGCAGCGGAGCTAGCTTGAAGCTAGATTAATCCAAATGTTCGAGTAGTTTCATTTTATTTCACTGCTTAACGCAATTAATTTTTTCTTGTGAAATTCTAATTATATTCTCGAGGCGAATAGGGGCGTTCGCTTTTCACCAAATCTGCGTTACGACGTCAGCATACGATGCCAGGCCGTGTCGGCAAAGAAAGCGAAGCGGCTGCCGGGTAAGGCTTCTTTGAAAAGGGGGTCACCAGCTTTCCTGAACCCACCACCTGAACCAAGTGACGAAGGGCCCGGCCCGTTGCAAGATGGGGCTATCTGATTTTCATGCTCTTTTCCGGCCGACTTAGGCTCGTTCCCTATTCGCACGCGATAAATTGTAATTATTAGAGATACAAATAAGCGCCCGTAATCTGAATCCTCTAAATAACACGACATTCGCCAATGAGATACAGCTGTAGTTCAACGCGTGCGGGATTAACAGGTTGCAAGACCACCAGCTCAACGTTGTTCATTACAGTTCTGTGACATGCACAATAAAAATCAAGTCGGACTTTTCGGTGCTAGCAGCGTTTCGGTACATTCCGGCAGGCATCTTTCCTCACCCACCACGAGTTGAGAGAGAAAATTTTTTCTCTCAACATAGACTTTTCTCTCAAAAAACTGGACTTAGAAAATTTTCATCTCACTTGGGACTTTGTGCGTGGGACTTATAACTTGGAAAAAATTATTTCATGAACATTTCAACGTGTATTATTTAAGTTTACCAATTTATGTTCTATAACAATTTTATTGAAGAACAAAGTTTAAACACAACTCAATATTTAATAAAAAATATTATTTATATAAGAATCTTGTGCTTTTACATTGGCAGCAAAAAAAATATCCCGCGAAATTAGTGTGCGTTTTGTGCAGCGTTTTTATTATAATTTAACCCAAATCGAAACGGTCACATTAGGTTGTTCATAGTCCGTCGCATTGGTTTATTATTGTGAAATGGTAAGTCCACTGCTGTGTTCATTCAATTATTCCCATTTTATTATGTTAATAATGATGAATAAACATTATTTCATTAAACAAATATTTTCAGTTCTGGATGTACTTAGAAATTTGGACGTCCCAATATCTTTATTTGTGAAAATCTTAAATAATTTGTTTTTCTTTTTAATTTATTTTCAGCTTTATGATATTTTATATAATTTTATATATATTTTATATTTGATATAATAAATAATACATAAATCATCCCTCAGTCATCCCTCCAACCTAATCTTCCTAATTGATATTCTACGGCCAGCGGGCTAGAAGTCATCAAAGGGCATTAGTTTAGCTTCAAACTAAATGAAATAAATCGCTGCCGGAATAATTTCTGCAACTCCACTTTAATATTTTTGTGTTAACTTTATATTAAATAAAAATTAATTAACTCATTATTTGATTGACAATTTAATGGTGAATCATATGTGCGATAATAGTATTTGTTTTATGCTGTATGTGTATTGTTTGCATTTTACTGTCAAAAATAAGTACGAGTATTAAATACCTCTAAAGCACTAGGCCGCCGCTAACGAATTAGTCGTGAATATATTTAAAATTATTTTTCACCCAATATCGGCGATTAATTCTGCCGTTTGGAAATTCATAAATTGTGAATTTATTTATATAATTCTCTTTGCTTAGACCCTAATTTTTAGTATTTGCCTCGCAATACCTTTTTTTATTTATTACCCCCACTCGGCCACTGCTGGAAACCCGATCCGGCTGCATATGCATTTATGTGGCAAATTCTTGCTATTCATTTCTTTGTTTCTCATAGCGGAGGCTCTGTCCCCGCATACCCTTGACCCTGTCGCTGCTTGGCAGGGCACCGGCTCGATTTGACGAGCTCATTTACTTTGTTGCTAGAGCGGCTGCTCCGACCCCGCACACCCCTTGCCATGCCAACTGCCTTCATGGGCAGAATAGCTTGAGCAAGCATTCCTCTACCAGTGCGATTTAACTTGGCCACATATGAGCTCTCCATTCCAGAGGTACAGGGAGAATAAACCATACGCCAGTGACTTAGAATCTGATAGCGAAGGGCCCCCGCGTACCCCACAGTAGGAATTATGGATCCAGAGCAGCTTAAAGTTGTAATTCAGGCCGCGGTTAACCGTGCCTTGGCGGAAAGGGTCAACAAAAAGCAGGAATTGCGCCAAGCCATAGAGCAGTTGGCCGCCCAGGTGGCAGCGGTGCAAATCGCACCCTCACAAGCAAAGGCTCCAAAAATCAAGGTTTATGAGCCCATTGATATTAAAGACAATGTTCAATGCAATGATCCTTTAGATGCCGTTAAATGCCTGCCCGAATTTACGGGGGCACAAGAAACATACGTCTCTTGGCGGCAAGCGGCGGTAGCCGCATATTACATTTTTAGGAATTATGTTAATAGCTCAGTTAATAGCTTATGTTAATAGCTCCTAGGCGGTAGTCAAAAATAGGAGTAAGGTTAGGGGCCCTGCCGATGCAGTGCTATCCTCGTTCGGCACAATATTGAATTTTGATGCAATTATAGACCGCCTCGATTTCACATATAGTGACAAACGACAGATTCACGTCATCGAGCAGGAAATGGGTACCCTCAGACAGGGAAGCCTCACGCTTCTGCAATACTATGACGAGGTCGAGAAAAAACTCACCTTGCTTACTAATATGGCAACTATGTCGTACGAAGCATCGGCGCAAGAATTTTATGCGAAAAGTTCCGGGATGATGCGCTCCGCATTTTTATTTCGGGTTTCAAGCGCAGCCTCTCCGATGTCCTTTTCTCGGCAAAGCCAAAGACAAGCCAACTGCGCTGGCATTGGCTCAAGAAGTGGAATCAAACCACGAGAGGTACAGCTTCGCAGCATCGATCGCGAAGAGCCTGGAAGATAGGGACAAGAAGCAAGTTCCAAAGGCGCAATATCGCCAACAAACGTCCTATCAAGGGCACTCCCAAGTGAGTGCGGGTAAAAGCCCGCACTTCACTAAACGACACAAGGCTCAGGTGCACTCCGCTCCGAGCAGTGACAGGCGTCGCGAAAACACGCCAGAGCCCATGCATGTTGACCCTTCAATGTCTAGGTTGCTCAAGCCATCTCAAGCGCCGGCCTACCAAAATAGGAAGCCGGCCGGATCCGATCGATCCGGCCCGCCCAAAAGGCAGAAGGTAAACCACATTACTCAGGGCCCGAACGAAACCGAAGATTACACCGCCGCAGCTTCAAGCGCGGCACAAGAAGTCAGTGACGATGCTATCCATGAATATGATTCGGACGCAATTAATTTTTTAGGGGAAAATCCCTGCTACCTGTCATCAGACGAAGAGTAGCGGGGGTAGATATGAGACTTTTAATAGATACGGGCGCGGCAAAAAATTGCATCCGTCCATACGAGGGATTGAAAGGTGTCCGCCCAGTAGAATCGCCATTCACGATACATTCGATCCATGGTGTCACCACTATCACTAAAAAGTGTTATGTTTCCCTATTTAACTTGAAGGCCACGTTCTTCATATTTCCAGATTTGTCCTCCTTTGATGCCATAATTGGTCTTGACCTGTTAAAACAGGCCGGGGCATCGCTTTGTCTAGCTTCCGGCCACCTCAAATGGGGAAGAAAAGTTAGAGTTCCAATCGTGCCCCGACGTCAATTTTACCAACATTGGTTGCTCGGACGCGCCGCCTCTAGTTAAATAGGCCTTTATTAAAATGCTTGGCAAACGAAAGAAAGCCTTCGCAAACCCCAACGAGGCCCTGCCTTACAACACGTCGGTGGTAGCATCAGGACGGTAAGCGAGGAGCCCATTTATGCCAAGCTTTACCCATACCCAATGGGGGCTGCAGATTTTGTCAACAGCGAAATCCAAGAGTTGCTAAAAAAATGGCATAATACAAAAGTCAAAGTCCTCCTACAATCACCCAATATGGGTAGTAGACAAAAAGGGCACTGACGAAGCGGGCAACCGCAAAATGCGACTCGTGTTGGACTTTCGCAAATTGAACGAGAGGACGATACCCGATCGCTATCCCATGCCAAATATCTCTATGATACTAGGGAATTTAGGCAAAGCCAAATACTTCCCGACACTTGATCTGAAGTCACGCTACCACCAGATCACTCTGACAGAGCGTGACCGCAAAAAGACTTCCTTTTCCGTTAACGGAGGAAAATACGAGTTTCGCCGGCTTCCGTTTGGTTTGAAGAATGCTGCCAGCATCTTCCAAAGAACCATCGACGACATACTGCTAGAGCAGATTGGCAAATTTTGCTATGTCTATGTTGATGATGTCATCGTTTTTTCAGAGGACGAAAACGCCCACATACGGCATATGGATTGGGTTCTTAAGGGTTCTTACCCTGCTCGACGCCAACATGAGGGTGTCAGCAGAAAATCGCGATTCTTTAAAATGAACGTTAGTTTCTTGGGCTTTATTGTCACAAATAAAAGTACCACAACAGACCCAGAAAAAACCAAGGCCATACAGGAATTCCCCGAACCCAAAAATGTATTCGAGGTGAGATCGTTCCTTGGCCTGGCCAGTTATTACCGATGCTTCATCAAAGATTTCGCATCATTAGCTAGGCCCATATCTGAAATACTTAAAGGGGAGCATGGAAGTGTCAGTAGGCACAGATCCAAGAATATCCAGGTGCAATTTAGCGAGCAGCAACGACATGCTTTCCATAAGTTGCGTAACATTCTGGCTTCAGAGGATGTCATCCTCAGCTATCCCGATTATAAAATGACATTTGATCTAACGACAGATGCCTCGGCATATGGCATTGGCGCAGTGCTTTCCCAAAAGGGACGACCCATCACTATGATCTCCAGAACCTTAAAGGACAGAGAGGTTAACTACGCTACCAACGAAAGGGAGCTGTTAGCCATAGTTTGGGGACTAGGAAAGCTGCGTCACTACCTGTATGGGGTCAAAGACATAAATGTCTACACTGACCACCAACCGCTGACCTACGCGGTGTCGGATTCTAATCCGAATACGAAAATTGAAAGGTGGAAAGAACGCATCGACGAGTATGGTGCCAAGGTTCATTAAATGCCTGGCAAAGACAACCTCGTTGCAGATGCCCTCTCGAGGCAACAACTCAACGTTGTAGAAGAGGAAGAGGCATTTTCAAGCGCGGCCACAATTCACAGTGAGCTGTCGCTAACCCACACTATCCCATTAACGGAAAAGCCTCTAAATTGCTTCCAAAACCAGATAACTCTGGAGGAAGCCCGCTGTTCGTCGAAACGCAGCTTCGTTCTCTTTGGAAACAAGAGACGGCATAACATTGACTTCTCTTGCGAGGAGTCATTGCTGGAGAAGCTCGCGGACGTAATAGTTCCTAAAGGCGTAAACGCCATCCATTGCGATTTGCACACGTTAGCAATGGTACAGGACAAATTGGTTCGGCAATTTCCTGCCACCAAATTTTGGCACTGCAAAAACCGACTAACGGATATTTTTGCGATTGGCGAGAGGCGGGAGATTCTCACTGTCGAGCATAACAGAGCTCACAGGTCTGCCCAAGAAACCGTAAAGCAGGTACTCTCCGAGTACTACTTCCTGAAAATGGCTAAACTAGCAAGCGAAATAGTCGCTAATTGTAGGACATGCGCTAAGGCAAAGTATGACAGACACCCCAAAAACAGAGACACCACTCCCATCTCATGTAGGAGAAATGCTACACATAGACATTTTCTCCGCGGTCAAAAAACATTTCCTTACGTGCATTGACAAATTCTCGAAATTTGCCATGGTCCAATCAATTCCCTCTAGAACCATAGAGGACCTTAAACCGGCATTACTGCTGCTGATGAATGTTTGCCCTAAAACCTAGGTCATATATTGCGACAACGAACCATCGTTAAAATCGCACACCATTTTGACCATGCTGGAAAACCATTTCGGCGTTAACGTTTCAAACGCACCGCCCCTCCACAGTACCTCAAACGGACAAGTGGAGCGCTTCCACAGCACTCTGGTGGAGCTCGCCAGATGCCTTAAAAATGATAAAGGCATCAGTGACACCGTCGAGCTAATCTTACTGGCCACAGCCAGGTACAATAAATCTATCCATTCGGTCATCGACAAGAGGCCGGCCGACGTGATACAAAGACAATCGGAAGAAACACTGTATGAGATTCAGGATAAGATTAGGATCGCCCAAGATAAGCTCAGGAACCGGGAAAATGATTCCCGACAAAACAGGGTGTTCGAAGTTGGCGAAAAAGTCCTAGTAAAATCCAACAGGCGACTAGGCAACAAACTCTCTCCATTGTGTGAAGAGAAAGTTGTAGAAGCGGCCATGGGGACCACAGTCCGCATTAAGGGGAGGGTGGTCCACAAGGACAACCTTAGGTAGACGAGGCATGGTCATGTTGACTTGATTCGTCTGATAATTTTTTACCACCTTTTTCACATTTTTATTCCTAGCCACTTGGCATACGTTTTCTTATTTTTTATTTGTCGTTATCATTGTGTTTACTTAGGCTATTCTACGCTTTGATTTATATGCTTGGTGGTGGGCTTCTTAAATTTTGCAAAACACTACAATGAATTCAAAAATTCCAGGTTCACTCCTATACCTCTGTTATTCCTTTTGACCCTAACATCGGCACACGTCACGGACTACTCGCAGGCCAAATACATTGATGGTCGAATATTAGTATGGGAAGAATTTGCATTCGTCGGACACTCGGCAATCTCTCAGGATACAGGCGCGTGGTGGAAGAGACTAATAACATGATTCACATGTTTCCCCAGTCACACATGCAGAAACTTTTGAGCGTAGATGTTGCTCACCTGCGTAACCTACTCGAGTCACTGAGATTCCACCATAGAGTAGCTAGGAGTTTAGACTTTTTGGGAGCGGCGTTAAAGGTAGTGGAGGGAACGTCAGACGCGGAGGATTTTGAAAAAATCCGACTTACCGAATTCCAGCTCATTAATGCAAACAATAGACAGGTCAATATTAACAGTAAAGTACAGGAACTGATAAATAACATTACTAGCACAGTCAATCAAATTCTGAGGTCGACTAAAGAATCCCAAATTGATTCGGGACACCTATACGAGATGTTACTATCTCGGAATAGGATGATAACAATGGAGCTGCAAAATTTATTGCTTGCAATAGCGCTCGCCAAAATCAATATAGTTAGCCCTCGCATACTAGATCATGCAGACCTGGAAAGTATATGGATAGAGGAGCCCACAGATACCCCCATCAAAGATATATTGTCCGTTGCGTCCGTTAAAGTTTTACAATCCGCTAACATTATTCATTTCATTATTAAGTTTCCTAAAATTAAGTCAGCTTGCGTCAAAATTACAATTTTTCCCGTGTCACATCACGACACAATGCTCAGACTGGAGGACAAGGTCATAGCGGACTGCGGTGGAGAGATCCACACGGTAAAAAACTGCTCCATGTCATCGGGAGTCACATTTTGCCAACTGGCGCTGAGAAGATCTTGCGCCCAGGAACTCCACGCGGGTGGGATTGCGCACTACGACATCCAGCATAGCGATCTGCATCCCATCACATATGTGAACGAGGGAATCCTCATCATAAACGAACGCCCGGCTCGCGTGAGTGTGGACAATGGCACTTACATCTACTTGCAAGGAACACATCTTATCACCTTCATCGAGAGTGCCACAGTTAATGAAACCCGATATATCAATCATGATATTTCCCAGAAGAGGGCACCAGGAGTAGCCAGCTCGCCTTCCCGGAACATTTCTCTGGAGCACAATATTCTCAGCCTCCCATACCTTCACCGCTTGAGTGAACGTAACCTGGAGCATATCAAGAGATTTGGGGAAGATGTCAACAACTACCGCTCGCACCAGATAGCGCTAGTCGCGGGAGCAGTTTGCTGCGCATTGATTTGTATCGGCCTCACTTATTGGCGAGTCACCCAGGCCAAGAGATCCGCGGCCCAACTAAAGGAAGTGATTGTCCAAATAGGGTCGGCCGAGGGCGGCCTTAATCTGAAGGGGGCAGTAGTTAACTAAGTCAACCGGGCGACTGCAATGACCGATCGTCCGAAAGCTCGCTCCGGCCAAATTGCTGTCCCAGCGTCTGGCCGGAAGCTCGTGCATAGCCGGCAAGCACTGCCCATTGGAGTGGCCGCTATGAGTCTCACTTTTGTTAGTTCTTAAGTTCAGTTCTGTTTTTGCATTTATGAAATAAAGAGCCATCGCTCCTACATTGAAACTCCGACGATCCGTCGTAAAACACTTATTATTACAAATCTGACTGAGTCTCTAGTCCAGCAGATAAAGAGGGACAGTCATCCCTCCAACATAATCTTCCTAATTGATATTCTACGGCCAGCCGGCTAGAAGTCATCAAAGGGTTGTCCCAATCATCACCTTTCCATATCTTGTTAATTGGAGTGGAAATTGTCGGCGGTTTATGTTGACCCTTCAAAGTCTAGGTTGCCATCTCAAGCGCCGGCCTACCAAAATAGGAAGCCGGCCGGATCCGATCGATCCGGCCCGCCCAAAAGGCAGAAGGTAAACCACATTACTCAGGGTCCGAACGAAACCGAAGATTACACCGCCGCAGCTTCAAGCGCGGCACAAGAAGTCAGTGACGATGCTATCCATGAATATGATTCGGACACAATTAATTTTTTAGGGGAAAATCCCTGCTACCTGTCATCAGACGAAGAGTAGCGGGGGTAGATATGAGACTTTTAATAGATACGGGCGAGGCAAAAAATTGCATCCGTCCATACGAGGGATTGAAAGGTGTCCGCCCAGTAGAATCGCCATTCACAATACATTCGATCCATGGTGTCACCACTATCACTAAAAAGTGTTATGTTTCCCTATTTAACTTGAAGGCCACGTTCTTCATATTTCGAGATTTGTCCTCCTTTGATGCCATAATTGGTCTTGACCTGTTAAAACAGGCCGGGGCATCGCTTTGTCTAGCTTCCGGCCACCTCAAATGGGGCTCCGAAGAAGAAAAGTTAGAGTTCCAATCGTGCCCCGACGTCAATTTTACCAAAATTGGTTGCTCGGACGCGCCGCCTCTAGTTAAATAGGCCTTTATTAAAATGCTTGGCAAACGAAAGAAAGCCTTCGCAAACCCCAACGAGGCCCTGCCTTACAACACGTCGGTGGTAGCATCAGGACGGTAAGCGAGGAGCCCATTTATGCCAAGCTTTACCCATACCCAATGGGGGCTGCAGATTTTGTCAACAGCGAAATTCAAGAGTTGCTAAAAAAATGGCATAATACAAAAGTCAAAGTCCTCCTACAATAACCCAATATGGGTAGTAGACAAAAAGGGCACTGACGAAGCGGGCAACCGCAAAATGCGACTCGTGTCGGACTTTCGCAAATTGAACGAGAGGACGATACCCGATCGCTATCCCATGCCAAATATCTCTATGATACTAGGGAATTTAGGCAAAGCCAAATACTTCCCGACACTTGATCTGAAGTCAGGCTACCACCAGATCACTCTGACAGAGCGTGACCGCGAAAAGACTTCCTTTTCCGTTAACGGAGGAAAATACGAGTTTCGCCGGCTTCCGTTTGGTTTGAAGAATGCTGCCAGCATCTTCCAAAGAACCATCGACGACATACTGCTAGAGCAGATTGGCAAATTTTGCTATGTCTATGTTGATGATGTCATCGTTTTTTCAGAGGACGAAAACGCCCACATACGGCATGTGGATTGGGTTCTTAAGAGCCTGCTCGACGCCAACATGAGGGTGTCATCGCAGAAAAATCGCGATTCTTTAAAATGAACGTTAGTTTCTTGGGCTTTATTGTTACTAATAAAGGTACCACAACAGACCCAGAAAAAACCAAGGCCATACAGGAATTCCCCGAACCCAAAACTGTATTCGAGGTGAGATCGTTCCTTGGCCTGGCCAGTTATTACCGATGCTTCATCAAAGATTTCGCATCATTAGCTAGGCCCATATCTGAAATTCTTAAAGGGGAGCATGGAAGTGTCAGTAGGCACAGATCCAAGAATATCCAGGCGCAATTTAGCGAGCAGCAACGACATGCTTTCCATAAGTTGCGTAACATTCTGGCTTCAGAGGATGTCATCCTCAGCTATCCCGATTATAAAATGACATTTGATCTAACGACAGATTCCTCGGCATATGGCATTGCCGCAGTGCTTTCCCAAAAGGGACGACCCATCACTATGATCTCCAGAACCTTAAAGGACAGAGTGGTTAACTACGCTACCAACGAAAGGGAGCTGTTAGCCATAGTTTGGGGACTAGGAAAGCTGCGTCACTACCTGTATGGGGTCAAAGACATAAATGTCTACACTGACCACCAACCGCTGACCTACGCGGTGTCGGATTCTAATCCGAATACGAAAATTGAAAGGTGGAAAGAACGCATCGACGAGTATGGTGCCAAGGTTCATTAAATGCCTGGCAAAGACAACCTCGTTGCAGATGCCCTCTCGAGGCAACAACTCAACGTTGTAGAAGAGGAAGAGGCATTTTCAAGCGCGGCCACAATTCACAGTGAGCTGTCGCTAACCCACACTATCCCATTAACGGAAAAGCCTCTAAATTGCTTCCAAAACCAGATAACTCTGGAGGAAGCCCGCTGTTCGTCGAAACGCAGCTTCGTTCTCTTTGGAAACAAGAGACGGCATAACATTGACTTCTCTTGCGAGGAGTCATTGCTGGAGAAGCTCGCGGACGTAATAGTTCCTAAAGGCGTAAACGCCATCCATTGCGATTTGCACACGTTAGCAATGGTACAGGACAAATTGGTTCGGCAATTTCCTGCCACCAAATTTTGGCACTGCAAAAACCGACTAACGGATATTTTTGCGATTGGCGAGAGGCGGGAGATTCTCACTGTCGAGCATAACAGAGCTCACAGGTCTGCCCAAGAAACCGTAAAGCAGGTACTCTCCGAGTACTACTTCCTGAAAATGGCTAAACTAGCAAGCGAAATAGTCGCTAATTGTAGGACATGCGCTAAGGCAAAGTATGACAGACACCCCAAAAACAGAGACACCACTCCCATCTCATGTAGGAGAAATGCTACACATAGACATTTTCTCCGCGGTCAAAAAACATTTCCTTACGTGCATTGACAAATTCTCGAAATTTGCCATGGTCCAATCAATTCCCTCTAGAACCATAGAGGACCTTAAACCGGCATTACTGCTGCTGATGAATGTTTTCCCTAAAACCAAGGTCATATATTGCGACAACGAACCATCGTTAAAATCGCACACCATTTTGACCATGCTGGAAAACCATTTCGGCGTTAACGTTTCAAACGCACAGCCCCTCCACAGTACCTCAAACGGACAAGTGGAGCGCTTCCACAGCACTCTGGTGGAGCTCGCCAGATGCCTTAAAATTGATAAAGGCATCAGTGACACCGTCGAGCTAATCTTACTGGCCACAGCCAGGTACAATAAATCTATCCATTCGGTCATCGACAAGAGGCCGGCCGACGTGATACAAACACAATCGGAAGAACCACTGTATGAGATTCAGGATAAGATTAGGATCGCCCAAGATAAGCTCAGGAACAGGGAAAATGCTTCCCGACAAAACAGGGTGTTCGAAGTTGGCGAAAAAGTCCTAGTAAAATCCAACAGGCGACTAGGCAACAAACTCTCTCCATTGTGTGAAGAGAAAGTTGTAGAAGCGGCCATGGGGACCACAGTCCGCATTAAGGGGAGAGTGGTTCACAAGGACAACCTTAGGTAGACGAGGCATGGTCATGTTGACTTGATTCGTCTGATAATTTTTTACCACCTTTTTCACATTTTTATTCCTAGCCACTTGGTAACATAAGTTTTCTTATTTTTGAAGTGAAACTTCTTATACGACGCCGGAAAATGTTGCGTTAAACGTTTAACGCTCCAGTGGAGGGGGAATAGCGTTGAACGCTTAACGCAACTCGGAAGGAGAAGAGGAAAAGAGAAAGATAGAGTGCGAGAGAGAGAGAGTGAATGAGAGTAAGGTATCGCCAGGCGCATGCGCTGCTATGGCGATACACGTAGCGCGTAACAGCTGCCTAGACTAATATTAGTGCCTATGCGTGAGTGCATCAAGCGTCCTATGTGTCGAAAATTCTTTTTCTTATTCTTATCTCGTATTTTGTTATTAAAGTGTTTCCCATAATTAATTCGTGTTCTATATAATATTGACGCACTACTTGTAGTATTAGTACAGTGAATAGTGATTCAAACAAACAATAAAATGAGTGACAGTGAAAATACGCATAACACAGCGGATTCCAGGTTATGTGGTGGTACGTTTCTCTTGAATATTTCAATTGTCCATAACAGATGCACCTTGTGGATCATATCATCTTGAAATTAATATCAATTGGATTGGCAAAAATTTTAATGGTTTGATTTTGAATTGATTTTACAGCGGAAAAAGACAGTGCAGCCGGTGTTTTAAGAGGAGGGAACAGAGCACAATATTATCGTGAATACCGAGCACGAAAGAAAGCAGAACTTGGACTTTGCTTTATAATAAATTTATAAAATGTGAATTGAAGAAAGTGTTGGTCACTCCACCTTATTTTTATCCTTTCCCTCCCGCTATTTTTCTTTTATACGAAATAATATGCATTTTTTGGAATATCGCTAAGAAGTTTCACTTCTTTCGCGCGTAGGGACTCCACGCACACAATTTTTTTTATTTGTCGTTATGTGTTGTGTTTACTTAGGCTATTCTACGCTTTGATTTATATGCTTGGTGGTGGGCTTCTTAAATTTTGCAAAACACTACAATGAATTCAAAAATTCCAGGTTCACTCCTATACCTCTGTTATTCCTTTTGACCCTAACATCGGCACACGTCACGGACTACTCGCAGGCCAAATATATTGATGGTCGAATATTAGTATGGGAAGAATTTGCATTCGTAGGACACACGGCAATCTCTCAGGATACAGGCGCGTGGTGGAAGAGACTAATAACATGATTCACATGTTTCCCCAGTCACACATGCAGAAACTTTTGAGCGTAGATGTTGCTCACCTGCGTAACCTACTCGAGTCACTGAGATTCCACCATAGAGTAGCTATGAGTTTAGACTTTTTGGGAGCGGCGTTAAAGGTAGTGGAGGGAACGCCAGACGCGGAGGATTTTGAAAAAATCCGACTTACCGAATTCCAGCTCATTAATGCAAACAATAGACAGGTCAATATTAACAGTAAAGTACAGGAACTGATAAATAACATTACTAGCACAGTCAATCAAATTCTGAGGTCGACTAAAGAATCACAAATTGATTCGGGACACCTATACGAGATGTTATTATCTCGGAATAGGATGATTACAATGGAGCTGCAAAATTTATTGCTTGCAATAGCGCTCGCCAAAATCAATATAGTTAGCCCTCGCATACTAGATCATGCAGACCTGGAAAGTATGTGGATAGAGGAGCCAACAGATACCCCCATCAAAGATATATTGTCCGTTGCGTCCGTTAAAGTTTTACAATCCGCTAACATTATTCATTTCATTATTAAGTTTCCTAAAATTAAGTCAGCTTGCGTCAAAATTACAATTTTTCCCGTGTCACATCACGACACAATGCTCAGACTGGAGGACAAGGTCATAGCGGACTGCGATGGAGAGATCCACACGGTAAAAAACTGCTCCATGTCATCGGGAGTCGCATTTTGACAACTGGCGCTGAGAAGATCTTGCGCCCAGGAACTCCACCCGGGTGAGATTGCGCACTACGACATCCAGCATAGCGATCTGCATCCCATCACATATGTGGACGAGGGAATCCTCATCATAAACGATCGCCCGGCTCGCGTGAGTGTGGACAATGGCACTTACATCTACTTGCAAGGAACACACCTTATCACCTTCATCGAGAGTGCCACAGTTAATGAAACCCGATATATCAATCATGATATTTCCCAGAAGAGGGCACCAGGAGTAGCCAGCTCGCCTTCCCGGAACATTTCTCTGGAGCACAATATTCTCAGCCTCCCATACCTTCACCGCTTGAGTGAACGTAACCTGGAGCATATCAAGAGATTTGGGGAAGATGTCAACAACTACCGCTCGCACCAGATAGCGCTAGTCGCGGGAGCAGTTTGCTGCGCATTGATTTGTATCGGCCTCACTTATTGGCGAGTCACCCAGGCCAAGAGATCCGCGGCCCAACTAAAGGAAGTGATTGTCCAAATAGGGTCGGCCGAGGGCGGCCTTAATCTGAAGGGGGCAGTAGTTAACTAAGTCAACCGGGCGACTGCAATGACCGATCATCCGAAAGCTCGCTCCGGCCAAATTGCTGTCCCAGCGTCTGGCCGGAAGCTCGTGCATAGCCGGCAAGCACTGCCCATTAGAGTGGCCGCTATGAGTCTCACTTTTGTTAGTTCTTAAGTTCAGTTCTGTTTTTGCATTTATGAAATAAAGAGCCATCGCTCCTACATTGAAACTCCGACGATCCGTCGTAAAACACTTATTATTACAAATCTGACTGAGTCTCTAGTCCAGCAGATAAAGAGGGATAGTCATCCCTCCAACATAATCTTCCTAATTGATATTCTACGGCCAGCCGGCTAGAAGTCATCAAAGGGTTGTCCCAATCATCACCTTTCCATATCTTGTTAATTGGAGTGGAAATTGTCGACGGCGGTTTATCACTTGACCACATCAAGTTGACCACAAGTACCCACTGTAACAAATTGGGGAAACAGGTAAGTGAGCACCTCCAACTATATGCTTTCCTATATCTGCATTAGCTTAGCTTCAAACTAAATGAAATAAATCGCTGCCGGAATAATTTCTGCAGCTCCATTTTAATATTTTTGTGTTAACTTTATATTAAATAAAAATCAATTAACTCATTATTGACAATTTAATGCTGAATCATATGTGCGATAATAGTATTTGTTTTATGCTGTCTGTGTATTGTTTGCATTTTACTGCCAAAAATAAGTACGGATATTAAATACATCTAAAGCACTAGGCCGCCGCTTACGAATTAGTCGTGAATATATTTAAAATTATTTTTCACCTAATATCGGCGATAAATTTTGCCGTTTGGAAATTCATAAATTGTGAATTTATTTATATAATTCTCTTTGCTTAGACCCTAATTTTTAGTATTTGCCTCGCAATACCTTTTTTTTTTATTACCCCCACTCGGCCACTGCTGGAAACCCGATCCGGCTGCATATGAATTTGTGTGGCAAATTCTTGCTATTCATTTCTTTGTTTCTCATAGCGGAGGCTCAGTCCCCGCATACCCTTGACCCTGTCGCTGCTTGGCAGGGCACCGGCTCGATTTGACGAGCTCATTTACTTTGTTGCTAGAGCGGCGGCTCCGGCCCCGCACACCCCTTGACATGCCAACTGCCTTCATGGGCAGAATAGCTTGAGCAAACATTAATCTACTAGTGCGATTTAACTTGGCCACATATGAGCTCTCCATTCCAGAGGTACAGGGAGAATAAACCATACGCCAGTGACTCAGAATCTGATAGCGAAGGGCCCCCGCGTACTAACCCCACAGAGCAGCTTAAAGTTGTAATTCAGGCCGCGGTTAACCATGCCTTAGCGGAAAGGGTCAACAAAGAGCAGGAATTGCGCCAAGCCATAGAGCAATTGGCCGCCCAGGTGGCAGCGGTGCAAATCGCACCCTCACAAGCAAAGGCATAATAAATTATTAGGAATTATGTTAATAGCTCACGCCATTATCAGGCGGTAGTCATAATTAGGAGTAAGATTAGGGGCCCTGCCGATGCAGTGCTATCCTCGTTCGGCACAATATTGAATTTTGATGCGATTATAGACCGCCTCGATTTCACATATAGTGACAAACGTCAGATTCACGTCATCGAGCAGGAAATGGGTACCCTCAGACAGGGAAGCCTCACGCTTCTGCAATACTATGACGAGGTCGATAAAAAACTCACCTTGCTTACTAATAAGGCAACTATGTCGTACGAAGCATAAGCGGCAAGAATTTTATGCGAAAAGTGCCGGGATGATGCGCTCCGCATTTTTATTTCGAGCCTCAAGCGCAGCCTCTCCGATGTCCTTTTCTCGGCAAAGCCGAAGGACATGCCAACTGTGCTGGCATTGGCTCAAGAAGTGGAATCAAACCACGAGAGGTACACCTTCGCAGCATCGTTCGCGAAGAGCCTCGAAGATAGAAACAGGAAGCAAGTTCCAAAGGCGCAAGATCCGATCGATCCGGCCCGCCCAAAAGGCAGAGGGTAAATCACATTACTCAGGGCCCAAACGAAACCGAAGATTACACCGCCGCAGCTTTAAGCGCGGCACAAGAAGTCAGTGACGATGCTATCCATGAATATGTTTCGGACGAAATTAATTTTTCAGGGGAAAATCCCTGCTACCTGTCATCAGACGAAGAGTAGCGGGGGTAGATATGAGACTTTTAATAGATACGGGCGCGGCAAAAAATTTCATCCGTCCATACGAGGGGTTGAAATGTGTCCGCCCAGTAGAATCGCCATTCACGATACATTCGATCTGTCATATATGTATACTTACAATAAAACCTACACTCTCTTCTCTTATACTAACGTTACCAGACATTGTAATCACCAACATTATGGGCATCTCTGTAAATTCGAAAATAGATATACACACTTTAATAAAGGCAGTTCGCAGCCACACTTCAGAATGAAAGCACACACCTCTACCTTATGGACATAACATCTTAACGACGAGGATAAAAGAAAAGCGTATCACGCAATTGTTGATTTTCATCAAGATGCCGACAGATACTAACTTATTACAAGCAATCCTGGCTCAACAGCAGGAATTTACGACAACTATATTAGAGCAGCAACGGAACTGGATGCAAGATATACTAAGCAAAAATGCCGCAGCAAGCGTGAGTGATTCGGTACGCGCGGGTGAATCTATATGCCCTCCGTTTCACATATTTGACAAAGATGTACAAAGCTGGGAGTCATATCTGGAACAATTATCACAACATTTCAATATATATTCGGTCAGTGCAGATCTGAAACAAAAAGCTTACTTCCTTTCGTGGTGTGGTGTATCAATATTTGAACTTCTAAAAAATCTTTTGGGAAGTAGCAATTTGAACACATTTACATACAAGCAACTCACAGACAAGCTCACGGAGCATTTCACAACCAAACGTCATATTGTTGCAGCTCGTTACGAGTTCTTCAAAAGAGAGATGAAACATTCACAAACACATAGAAAGTGGGTAGCCGACATGCGCGGGTTCGCTCGTGAATGCTCGTGAATTTGTGTGCAACGCAGAAGGTTGTTTGTCAAACTATGTAGATGAAATGATTCGCGATCAAATCATAGTACATACGCCATATAATGCAGTTCGCGCTTCTGCTTTTCAAAAGACGCAACCAACTCTTGAAGATGTGCTCATAATAGCAGAAACTTACGAGACAACAACAAAAAACGTAGCAATGCTAAAAGAAAATATAGAAAAAATTGTACCCCTTAATGCAATTAATAGTTATCAAAAAGAAACGCCAGTAAGGAAATCAAACAAAAACGCATTAAAATCGTGCTCTGGCTGTGGTCATTCTCATCCAAGAGAAATGTGCAAGTTTCGCGATACCGTATGCTAGTGTGGTAGAAAGGGACATATTACCGTCGTATGTATGTCAAATCAAGACAAAAGTAATTGGCGAAATCAAGACCAAGTTAAAAAGCCAGATAAAAACAAAGCAAACGATATGGAAATGATTGAAGCAGTGTACAGTGTAACAGGCTTAATCAAAAATTAAAGGAACAAAAAAGTCATTGATCTGGAAATCTTAAACAAAGGGGTTTCATATTAAATGGACTCAGGAGCAACCGCATCCGTAATAAACTCAAACACATACGCTCACGAGTGTTGCACTCATTTGGGCGCACACCAATACCATTGCTTGGGGAGCTGCATACGGTTGCGAAATGTGGTGAAATAGAAAGAGAAATTATATTAATAGTGGCAAACGTGGAAAATTCGAACAATCTTTTTGGTTTGGATTTATTCAAAACATTCGGTTTTGGAACATTAACGAGGTGCACAGTGTCAATGTGACTGACATACACAACAAATATAAAAACGTTTTTGAGCCCGCAATGGGAGAGATAAAAGACTTCAAAGCCAGTGTAATTTTAAAATCGACAGCAACACCGAAGTTTTATAAAAGCCGCCAAATTCCTTTTGCACAAATAGAAAAATTTAAGGCAGAGGCAGACAGATTAGTCCAAGCAGGGATTTGGAAACCGGTGAAGTTTAGCAACTGGGCATCCCCAATTGTTCTTGTACCTAAGCCAGGTGGAGCGATTCGAATTTGTGGTGACTTTAAACAAGCAGTCAACGCACAAATTGACATCGAGCATTACCCGTTGCCCACAAAAGAGGCTCTATTTCGCATCATCCGTCATGGCAAGCAGTTCATCAAAATAGACCTTTAAGAGGCCTATCTACAAATGGAATTGGATGAAGCGTCCAAACAGAATATGGTCGTGAACACACCGCTGGGCCTTTTTCAATATCAACGTCTTCCATATGGAATAGCCAGCGCTCCGGCAATCTTTCAAAGATACCTAGAACAACTCCAAAAAGGAATAGAAGGTTGCGGGAACTATCTTGATGACATCATCATTTCAGCACCGACTAGGGCAGAAAATTTGAAAAGACTCGATCAAGTTCTTAGTATTCTTCAGGACAACGGTATTAGATGCAAAATGAAGAAACGCTTTTTCCTCAAGGATGAAATTGAACATTTGGGAAGAAGAATATTCGCAAACGGTGTTCTTCCAGATACTTCAGGACTAGAAGCTGTAAAACAACTAAAGCCTCCTGAGAATTTGCAACAATTGGAAGCGTTTATGGGTAAAGTAAACTATTATTGCAATTTTATTCCAAATTATTCGCAGTTGGCAGCACCCTTGAACCAACTTCGCAGAAAAAATGTATCATACATATTTGGGCAAAACAGCTGTTCGTCCGTAGAGCGTTATGCGGCAACTACGTCAAACTTGAACTCGCGGGAGTAGCGGTAGGTCCCGGAGTCGTAGTCAAGGAACGTAAATAGTCTGACTAAATTTACCTGGTTTCTGCAAGGGACTGCTCGGGTTGGCCAGACGCTTGCTGTGATCAGGCTGGAATTGCGGTTGCGTGCTTGAAGTCCTTTGTAGGGTTTTCCTCAAGCACCGTTGGGATGGTGATTCGGCTGATCCCTTATCGGCCGATCCTACTGGCGGTCCGTTTCACGGGAGCAACACTCGAAGTAGGTTAGATAGTGCGGGGTCGGCTGGTGGTCCGGTTTTACGGTAGCAACACTCGAGCTAGACTGGTATGTTGCGAGATCTCCTCGTGGTCCGTTTCACGGGAGCAACACTCGGAGTAGTTAGAGAACGCGGGGTCTACTGGCGGTCCGTTTCACGGGAGCAACACTCGGAGTAGTCAGTCGGTCATTCTTCCCGCTGATCACGCTGACTCTGCTTCCGGAGCCATCGACTAGTGCCGAGTTGGGTATTGGCTTATGCTTAGAGTTACAATATTAATAGGCTAGTAGGTCTGATGCTTGTATATGCTGATCTGCTGATGCATCTTGATGACACTAGGTGCCAACATACATTCTGACCTGCTGATGCATCTTGATGACACTAGGTGCCATGTATTGTGACCTGCTGATACATCTTGATTGATTAGTAGGTCTTGGCACTAGGTGCCAACATTCTCCCCCCCCCATTGAAGTATTCAATAATAGGGGCTGCTGGTTCGTTTTTTGCACCACTCTTCGTATCTTCGTTGATCATGTCGTTGCTCTTCTTTCGAGTTATTGGTCCTTATTATGGCCGTATGAAATGGACCTGTCATGAGCGGGACTCCAACATCCAGGAGTTCATGGATGAATATTGTCGCAGCCTCCGCTTACGCTGCTCTGATCTTCACTTCTGGTACTATGGCCGCATTCTTCCTCGCCGCGGTACCCCCGCCTCTCTGGGAATGGAGGATCGCGATCTCATTATTGTCCAGTTTCGACCGTTTGGCCGTATTGCCCGACGGCGCCTCTCTCGTCGTTCCGCTTGGAGCAGTGATGACAACCTTTCTACTGATAGTGGTGCTTCCTCGATGGGTACCAGTGATGGAGAAGCTTCTTAAGATTACCTTAATTTAATAAACCCTTCTTATAACTATGTATGTCTTGCTTGCCTTTTACTGTGGAGTCTCTGGATCGTACACTTCAAATCTCTTGTGGTGTCCATCTCTTGCCAACATGGCCAGCCCGGGTCGTTGTTCGACCAGCTGGAATTCTTCTCCTTGGGTTATTGTCGTCCTCCGGTGATGGGTTGCTGAGGCGTCCTTCCGGGCACACCGCGTGTACCCTGCCCATGCGGCTATGAGGATTGCTACTCCTGACATTATTACTCCGGAATATTGATGAACCAGATTCCAGTCTGCCTCTTTGTCCACCTCTTCCTGTGCTTGCTTTGTCCATGTTTTTAACCCCTGCACCTCTGCATGTCGTTGGTCTAGCTGATCTAATGTTGCTTCCAACTGTCCTTCTGTTGTCCTTATTTTTTCATGTGATGGCCACTCGGGCACCCCAGGTCTTGTGTATCAGTGCTTGTGCCTCTTCGGCGAAAATTGCTTCTTTTACTTCTGATAGTTCATTGTAGGCTCCAACAAAATTAGTCGCGTTGTCGCTATAGATTTTCGCTGATAATCCTCGTCGTCCGCAAAATCTCTTTAACGCCGCCAGGAAGGCTTGGGTAGTCAAGTCTGTGACCACCTCTAGGTGTACTGCCTTGGTTGAAAAACAGCAGAAGACTGCTAGATACACCTTATGTGGTCGTTTTCCTCGAATTTTTATGAATGACCCATACTAATCGAATCTAGATATCTTCATTTGAAAAAACCCGCTTTCAAAACATTTTTGGTGGCAACCCTGTAGTGTTGCCACTCAAACAAAGTTAGCTGCTTGAGAGACCCTGCAATGTGTGCTTGCTGCTTTGTTTGAAAAAAAAGTTTTAAAAATCTAAAAATGGAAATTCCTTGCGAATGTAATTATTAATGCAAATTAGCTTAAACATTTGTTATTATATGTCTTGTTGTCCAACTGTGAACTGTTTTATATGTGTATCTTTATAGATTTGAACTAACAATTGTGTTTGTGTTTTGTGGAGAATAACTTATTAATGGCACAGCCTTGCAAAAGAGTAAGAACGAGAAATTAACTACAAAAGTGTCCTTGTTGTCATACAATTAACTATTTTTGCTCCTTTTTGCTCCTTTTTGGTAAGCTTGCGTTTATCCAGGCACATATGTGTTTGGTCACGGGGCTCTTCTTGCAATTTGGGAAAGCAACAAACGCTCGCGAGAAGCCTTGGAGACTTACATATTCGACAAATTGAATGACGATCATCAAATCGAAACAATAAACCAAAAAATATCAAATAAAATTACTAACTTTATTAATTACATTAATAAACATTTGCCACGATGCTGCCGAAACATAAAGCGATTTAAACAAAAACACGCCATGTGGCTAGCCGGCAATATGACTATACGACTTTCTGATATAAATGAATCCCCACAGAATAAAGGTGGTCGTCCGAAATTGACATATGAAGCTGCTGGTAAACGACTCAAAATAAAGCTGGCATCTGAACTTGCGATAGCAAATCAAAATTCAACCCCTTTGTTACTACACGCTGCTAACATTTCTGCCAGAAAATCAACTGAAAATGAAGTTATAAAAAAATCTGATAGAACTGGATTGCTGGCTCCGAGTCCAATTACTTCTGAAAAGGCATTCGCTTTTTTTATGGAAAATGGGTTTACTAAGCAGCAATACATAAATGTAAAACAACTTAGTAAACAACATGGCTGCGACATTTACCCCTCTTATTCGAAAATAGCCGAGGTGAAATTAAAATGTAGACCTGCTGGAATAGAATGCACCGAAAATGAAGCAAAAGTTTCCATGCAAAACTTATTGAACCATACCGCTTCAAGAATATTACTGATGCAAAAGGAAGTTTGTGAAATACTTTCAGATGTTACTCAGTGTACTCTTATTTTTAGTTATGGGTTTGAAGGGTCTACTGGTCACAGTTTATACAAACAAAAATTAAGCATCGCAGAGTCTCAATCTTTAGATGATTCTCTATTTGTTACATCAATTATTCCCATAAAAATGATAGATCAAAAACAAAGAGTCATTTGGTTAAATAAATCGCCTCAGTCCATACGATTTTGCCGTCCTCTAAAAATAGCATACTTAAAGGAAACAACGTCTCTTATATTAGAAGAAAAAGAAAACTTGGATTTATACGTGCATGCTTTTCAATCGAATGCAATTTTTGTAAAATTCGATGGGCACCTAACACTTATAGACGGCAAGGTCTTAAATATATTAACAGGAACAAATTCCTGCCAGTCGTGTCCAATGTGTGGGGCAAAGCCCACCCAGCTTCTTACTACAAGTGATTTTTATTCCAAAATATTTGTTATGAAGCCACATACGGATCAGTATGGATTAAGTTCCCTTCATGCATGGATTCGTTTTTTGAATTCTTGCTTAAAATATCATACAGAATTGAGCTTAGAAAGTGGCATGTTAAGGGAAATGACAAAATCGAATTGGAGGCACGAAAATATAAAGTTCAAGCAGCGTTTTGGAAAGATATGGGGCTTCATGTGGACAAGCCGAGACAAAATGGCAGTGGTAATACAAATGACGGAAATACGGCGGGGCGGGCATTCTCCAACCCAAAATTATTGTCCTCTATATTAGGAATAGATCACAATTTGATTCAGCGCCTACATGTAATTTTGATAGCCATAAATTGTCATTACCCTATAAATTCAGAAAAGTTCAAATTATTCTGTTTTGAAACTTTTACTATATATAGGAGCAATTATTTTTGGTACCCCATGTCGCCAACAGTACACAAAATTTTAGTACATGGATACATTATCATTGAAAAATCAATTGTTCCTGTTGGCTCCTTAGCAGAAAATGTAGCCGGATTGACAATATGTCAGATGTCTTTCACAGAGCTATGGATTCGTCTGATCCTTTACTGTCTAGTTCTTGGTTCACAAAAACCAACAGGATGCCTCTGCCAGCAGAGGTTGTCGATCTTTTGGATTCGCCAATCATATCCCCAGGTGTTGGCCACAAAAACGGAAGTACATCCCAAAACTCGTGCGCAGAAGACACAGATGAAGAAAATGGCAACGATGATGTAAGTGACACTTTTGATATCGAATTAGAGGAAGAGGTACCAGACGATACTGAAAACTAAAACACAAGAAAAAGAGTAAGTTAAAATTTTAAAGTTATTAAAAAAATGTTATCCAATTTTTTTTCAGTGTTCGTAAAATTTAACAATAGATTCTAAATACGTAACAGATTTTAATTTTATTTTTCTATAATGTAATACCAAATGTGATTCAAATTATAATTTGTAATAATTTCTTATATAAAAGTGCATTTTTAACCACTGAGCGGTACGCAAATTAAAAAAAAAAAACAAAAACCAAAATTTTGTTTTAGTTAAAATAATGCAACAAAAAAAGTTTTAAGTCAATATCTTATAAACTAGAGTTTATGCACCAAAAACGGGATTTTTGCCCACAGTGGATTGGTGGCCACCATAGAATTGTGAATAGAATTTCTTTAATCTATCTTTATGAACTCTTTGATTTTTATTCTTTACGTTTGAGATTGTTATGTTATCTCGTTCTCCTATACTTTCTACCTTATAGGGTCCTGTATACTTAAAGTCTAATTTATGCCCTACTTCGTTTTTTAATAAAACTTTATCTCCTATTTCTAATTTTAAATCATTTGATCTTTTATCATAGGTTTCTTTTTGTTTTTGCTTATTTTGTTCAATCATCATTCTCGCTCTTTTATAAGCGTTTTCGAGTCTGAATTTTGATTCTTTTGCAAAGTTTTCTACGTCATACAGTGGCGTAATATATTCACTGCTATTGAATTTAATGTTTAAGGTTGGGGTTTTACTAAACACTAGTTCATATGGACAGTATCCATGTACAACAGAGGGTGTTGTATTGAAACAATATGTAAAGTATATAAGCCAAACATCCCAGTCTGTTTTATCTGACAAAACGTATGATCTAACGTATTCGTTAAATATTCTATGGTTTCTTTCTATTGTCGCCAATGTTTGTTGATGATTTGCATATGATGTTATATTATTAATTTTGAGATATTTGCATAAATCATTAATAATTGAATTCTTATATTCAGTTCCCATGTCCGTAATGAACGTCTTCATTGGACCGTACTTTAGAATAAAAGATTCGAATATGGCTTTTGCTACTGTTTTTGCACTTTTGTCTTGTATAGGGATTGTAACGAGATATTTTGTTAAGTATTATCTCATATTAGAGTGACTGCATATTCGTTACTTTCGTCTGATTTAGGTAATGGACCGATCGTGTCCACTAATACTATATCAAACGCTTTTAATGGGGTTTCTGTTATTGTCAAAGGCGTTTTTGTATGGATTGTGGTTTTTGATTTTTGGCATTTCAGACATTTCTTTACGTGGTTTGCAACGTCACGTCATGTTTTTCCAATAGTAATGTCTTTTTACATTTGCTAGCGTTTTTGTTATGCCTGTGTGTCCGCCTTGTAAAGGATCGTCATGTAATGTAAACAGAATAGCTTCCTTTTCTTTTTTATTTTCTATTATGGTCACCGGCTGGTGTAGCGCTTCTCTTAAATTTAATTATATTTCATTGCCCTTATCTTTAAATTTATCTGTTGAAACGAGTTCAAAGATTTTTTCAAAGATTGGGCTTAGAAGCTGTCGGTTGCTTTTGCAAATCCGAACTAGATGTTGAAACTGCGCAGTTATTTTTCTGTTTACTTTGGGATCTAGTAGTGACTTTTAGTATTTGTCTATTCATTTCTTTTAGTTCATCGATGCTTATTCTTGATAAGGCATCTGCCACATAATTGTTTTTTCCCTTAAGGTATTCTGCGGTAAATTGATATTCTTCCAAGTCTAACCTCATTCTTGTTAACTTGGAAGTTGGGTTTCTCATTGAAAATAGATATGTTAATGGTTTGTGGTCTGTTTTGATAGTGAAATATTTTCCACATATTATGGTCACCGGCTGGTGTAGCGCTTCTCTTAAATTTAATTATATTTCATTGCCCTTATCTTTAAATTTATCTGTTGAAACGAGTTCAAAGATTTTTTCAAAAATTGGGCTTAGAAGCTGTCGGTTGCTTTTGCAAATCCGAACTAGATGTTGAAACTGCGCAGTTATTTTTCTGTTTACTTTGGGATCTAGTAGTGACTTTTAGTATTTGTCTATTCATTTCTTTTAGTTCATCGATGCTTATTCTTGATAAGGCATCTGCCACATAATTGTTTTTTCCCTTAAGGTATTCTGCGGTAAATTGATATTCTTCCAAGTCTAACCTCATTCTTGTTAACTTGGAAGTTGGGTTTCTCATTGAAAATAGATATGTTAATGGTTTTTGGTCTGTTTTGATAGTGAAATATTTTCCATATATATATGGTCTAAAATAGTTAACTGCCCAATGTATACATGCATGCTTACTAGCATCTGTTGTTATACAAAATTCTTTATTAAAATCTGGGTATTTTAATAGTGTTGGTTGGACTAATGCGTTTTTAAGATATTCAAAAGCTTCTTGACACTCAGTAGTCCAGTTGAATTTTATGTTTTTCTTGCACAAATGGGTAAGGTGTCTTGAATAATACGAGAAATTTGGTATGAAACGTCTGTAGTAATTGCAAAAGGCTACGAATCTTCTAGATTCATCTGCATCGGACGGAACAGGATAATTTTTTATTACGTTAAATTTTTTATCATCGGGTAAAATTCCTTTGTTTGTGCATTTGTGTCCCAAAAATGTTACTTCGTGCATAAACAAAGAGCATTTTTCAGGGTGTAACTTAAGGTTGTGTTTTCTACATAGATTGAATACATTAGTTAGATTTTTTATCATATGATTTTCTGAACAACCTATAACTACTAAGTCGTCCATATAAAGGAAAGCTTGGGATGGTTCTAATCCCGAAAATGCTAATGTCATCATTCTTTGGAATGAATTTGGTGCTATTTTTACTCCATAAGGTAGTCTTTTAAATCTGAATGATCTAGTGCTTGTAGAGAAAGAGGTAATATCTCTTGATTCCTTTTCTAGGGTAATTTGGTGAATTCCAGACATTTAATCTAGACAGGAAAAAAATGTTGCTCTACCAAGTTGATCTAAGATATCTTCGATTCTTGGTAGTGGGAATTTATCAGCTAGTTTCCAACGTTTTTGTTCTGAGCCAGGAAGTGACTTTTTGGGTACTAACAGCAATGGGCTGTTGTATTCTGATACTGATGGTTCTACTATATTATTACATCCTTTATTAGCTTTTCTAATTGTTTGTTTATTTCATCTTTTTAGCTATGTGGTGTTCGATAGTTTTTAATGTAGACTGGTGTAAAATATTTTAATCTCAGCTTCTGTTTATAGAAATTATTTGCTGAAATTTAAATTTGGTACATAGTTTGGTGAGGGTGCTTTTATAAATTGCACTGTGGGCAAAAATCCCGTTTTTGGTGCATAAACTCTAGTTTATAAGATATTGACTTAAAACTTTTTTTGTTGCATTATTTTAACTAAAACAAAATTTTGGTTTTTGTTTTTTTTTTAATTTGCGTACCGCTCAGTGGTTAAAAATGCACTTTTATATAAGAAATTATTACAAATTATAATTTGAATCACATTTGGTATTACATTATAGAAAAATAAAATTAAAATCTGTTACGTATTTAGAATCTATTGTTAAATTTTACGAACACTGAAAAAAAATTGGATAACATTTTTTTAATAACTTTAAAATTTTAACTTACTCTTTTTCTTGTGTTTTAGTTTTCAGTATCGTCTGGTACCTCTTCCTCTAATTCGATATCAAAAGTGTCACTTACATCATCGTTGCCATTTTCTTCATCTGTGTCTTCTGCGCACGAGTTTTGGGATGTACTTCCGTTTTTGTGGCCAACACCTGGGGATATGATTGGCGAATCCAAAAGATCGACAACCTCTGCTGGCAGAGGCATCCTGTTGGTTTTTGTGAACCAAGAACTAGACAGTAAAGGATCAGACGAATCCATAGCTCTGTGAAAGACATCTGACATATTGTCAATCCGGCTACATTTTCTGCTAAGGAGCCAACAGGAACAATTGATTTTTCAATGATAATGTATCCATGTACTAAAATTTTGTGTACTGTTGGCGACATGGGGTACCAAAAATAATTGCTCCTATATATAGTAAAAGTTTCAAAACAGAATAATTTGAACTTTTCTGAATTTATAGGGTAATGACAATTTATGGCTATCAAAATTACATGTAGGCGCTGAATCAAATTGTGATCTATTCCTAATATAGAGGACAATAATTTTGGGTTGGAGAATGCCCGCCTCGCCGTATTTCCGTCATTTGTATTACCACTGCCATTTTGTCTCGGCTTGTCCACATGAAGCCCCATATCTTTCCAAAACGCTGCTTGAACTTTATATTTTCGTGCCTCCAATTCGATTTTGTCATTTCCCTTAACATGCCACTTTCTAAGCTCAATTCTGTATGATATTTTAAGCAAGAATTCAAAAAACGAATCCATGCATGAAGGGAACTTAATCCATACTGATCCGTATGTGGCTTCATAACAAATATTTTGGAATAAAAATCACTTGTAGTAAGAAGCTGGGTGGGCTTTGCCCCACACATTGGACACGACTGGCAGGTTCCTGTTAATATATTTAAGACCTTGCCGTCTATAAGTGTTAGGTGCCCATCGAATTTTACAAAAATTGCATTCGATTGAAAAGCATGCACGTATAAATCCAGGTTTTTAATCTGATTGTCCAAGTTTTCTTTTTCTTCTAATATAAGAGACGTTGTTTCCTTTAAGTATGCTATTTTTAGAGGACGGCAAAATCGTATGGACTGAGGCGATTTATTTAACCAAATGACTCTTTGTTTTTGATCTATCATTTTTATGGGAATAATTGATGTAACAAATAGAGAATCATCTAAAGATTGAGACTCTGCGATGCTTAATTTTTGTTTGTATAAACTGTGACCAGTAGACCCATCAAACCCATAACTAAAAATAAGAGTACACTGAGTAACATCTGAAAGTATTTCACAAACTTCCTTTTGCATCAGTAATATTCTTGAAGCGGTATGGTTCAATAAGTTTTGCATGGAAACTTTTGCTTCATTTTCGGTGCATTCTATTCCAGCAGGTCTACATTTTAATTTCTCCTCGGCTATTTTCGAATAAGAGGGGTAAATGTCGCAGCCATGTTGTTTACTAAGTTGTTTTACATTTATGTATTGCTGCTTAGTAAACCCATTTTCCATAAAAAAAGCGAATGCCTTTTCAGAAGTAATTGGACTCGGAGCCACCAATCCAGTTCTATCAGATTTTTTTATAACTTCATTTTCAGTTGATTTTCTGGCATAAATGTTAGCAGCATGTAGTAACAAAGGGGTTGAATTTTGATTTTCTATCGCAAGTTCAGATGCCAGCTTTATTTTGAGTCGTTTACCAGCAGCTTCATATGTCAATTTCGGACGACCACCTTTATTCTGTGGGGATTCATTTATATCAGAAAGTCGTATAGTCATATTGCCGGCTAGCCACATGGCGTGTTTTTGTCTAAATCGCTTTATGTTTCGGCAGCATCTTGGCAAATGTTTATTAATGTAATTAATAAAGTTAGTAATTTTATTTGATATTTTTTGGTTTATTGTTTCGATTTGATGATCGTCATTCAATTTGTCGAATATGTAAGTCTCCAAGGCTTCTCGCGAGCGTTTGTTGCTTTCCCAAATTGCAAGAAGAGCCCCGTGACCAAACACATATGTGCCTGGATAAACGCAAGTTTACCAAAAAGGAGCAAAAATGGTTAATTGCAAGGCTGTGCCATTAATAAGTTATTCTCCACAAAACACAAACACAATTGTTAGTTCAAATCTATAAAGATACACATATAAAACAGTTCACAGTTGGACAACAAGACATATAATAACAAATGTTTAAGCTAATTTGCATTAATAATTACCTTCGCAAGGAATTTCCATTTTTAGATTTTTAAAACTTTTTTTTCAAACAAAGCAGCAAGCACGCAAAGTTTACCAGTTTTTCGCGCCAATTTAACAACATTGCAGGGTCTCTCAAGCAGCTAACTTTGTTTGAGTGGCAACACTACAGGGTTGCCACCAAAAATGTTTTGAAAGCGGGTTTTTTCAAATGAAGATATCTAGATTCGATTAGTATGGGTCATTCATAAAAATTAATTAGGAAAAAAAATAGGTTTATGCACCAAAATCGGATTTTTTACCCATTGTGCTGTGGGCCATTTTGGACTCACAATAAAATTCGAGGAAAACGACCACATAAGGTGTATCTAGCAGTCTTCTGCTGTTTTTCAACCAAGGCAGTACACCTAGAGGTGGTCACAGACTTGACTACCCAAGCCTTCCTGGCGGTGTTAAAAAGATTTTGCGGACGACGAGGATTACCAGCGAAAATCTATAGCGACAACGCGACTAATTTTGTTGGAGCCTACAACGAACTATCAGAAGTAAAAGAAGCAATTTTCGCCGAAGAGGCACAAGAACTGATACACAAGACCTGCGCAAATCTGAGCATAGAATTCAAGTTTATACCACCTCGGTCACCCCATTTCGGAGGCCTATGGGAAGCCGCGGTGAAATCAGCCAAGCACTTACTGAAACGAACACTATATACCGCTACACTAACTCATGCAGAACTTGAAACCATAGTCATCGATATTGAAGCTATTTTAAATTCTCGTCCGTTGACATCCGTCTCTTCCAGCCCGAGGGATCTTACGGCATTAACGCCAGGGCACTTCCTGATTGGAGAACCTCTAACGGCATCACCTGATATTCAAGGTCAAGAACAATAAGTTTATGGCTGGGAGTGGCCGAAAGTGGGCGATTTAAGCCATGCTGACGATGCGGCCGAAGCTAACTGAATACATTAAGGCCTGAACGCGTTTAATGGCCTTCGTGGTCTTCTTATTAAAAACACGATTAAATCTAAAAACCAAAGCCACCTTGACTATCTTAGCCAAGAGAAGGTTTACCAAATATATCCTTATAATATGTATTATAGACTATGTGTTATTACAAAGTGTTATTACCTTTTCTGCTGATTGCTTTCCAAATTACTGGCAATGACGTGGTCATGGGCGTTGTTTCTGGCTCGAAGCAGCAGGGGCGGTGGCGGTGGCGCCACATTCGAGTTGCTGGCCACGTTTTCGAGGATGGCGTATGATGTGGTCGCTTGCGATTGTTGGTAGGCTGGTGGCTGCCCCCAGTGCCTGCCACTCCGTTGGCGAGGTGCTTGTGCTGCAAACACATGGAAATAAAATCAGCAATCAAAATGCAATTCATAGACGGTAGCTGGCAAAACCCACCTGCAAGCTGGTGGGCTTCTTGGGCACCAGAGGTGGCACCTTGGCTGCCACGGGAACTATATTGGATGGTGGGGCTGCGTAGGCGGTGCGACGTGTGGAGCCGGCTCCGGCGAAGCTATTCCGCCGATTGGGCGAGGGCGGCGGACGTTGCTGCAGCACTTCCGGCGGCGGTGGCGGCGGCAGTGGCTCGTCGAAGGTATAGCTGGTGTCCAGTTCCCCGCTCTGTGGCGGCGGCGGCAGCTCCGGTGACGGGACCCGCAAGTGAGGATGCTTGGGCGGACGCTCGGGCGGCATATGGCTGTTGCTGCGATGCTGTTGCGAATGATGCTGCTGGTGGGCCAGAGCGGCGGCCTGCTGCAGCAGCAACATGTCCCGCATAGGGGCGTACTCCGTGGCCGAAGAAGTCCTCCGCGTGGGCAGGGCCACACGGCCTCGTGGTGGAGGTGGTGGTGGGGGAAGGGCACAGTCGTTGAAGGACATCTTCTCGGCGCTACTTATGTTGAGAATGCTGGGCGGCCTCTGACCATGCGCCTGCCCCTGCCCCGACTGATACATATCTCTGAACTCTGCATAGTCCGACGCCGAACTGGATCGCCGCAGGATGTTGGGCAGCAGGCTGCGGGATCTGGGCGGAGGAGGCGGTGGCGTCGGAGAG
The DNA here is from genome assembly GCF_017639315.1 of Drosophila ananassae. Taxonomy (NCBI): domain Eukaryota; kingdom Metazoa; phylum Arthropoda; class Insecta; order Diptera; family Drosophilidae; genus Drosophila; species Drosophila ananassae. Next base: position 44,629 of record NW_025319078.1, on the reverse strand, counting down.
CTGCAGTCCCTCGTGGATGAAGAAGGGGGAAGACCCACCATATTAGGACTCAGATTGTTTGGCAGAGACTTTCGCTCGCCTTGCAAGGACTGATAGGATTGCGAATGCGGACGCAGCAACTGTTGCTCCTCCTGCCGCTGATGTTGCTGCTGCTGCTGCCGTTCCACGTAGGATTGCACGGCGTTCTTCTGGAGCGCCTTCAGAGCCGGGTTTGGGAGGACGCGGGTCTTACTCGGATCCGCTCGGCCACCGAATGCCAGGTGGGCTGGACAGTGGCTCCCGCTGGCGTTATCACAGGTAGTCTGTTGAAAAGAATAATAAAATTATAGTATATTCATTAGAGGATCGCATAAACCTACTTGTTGGACTTATGCAGGCCCGAGCTGAACTGCGGCTTGGGGTGTTGCACGTACTGCGAGGTGTTGCTGTGCACCGGCTCCGTGTAGGTGCTCACCGGGAAGAGACGGTGGTTGCTGCGATAGGAATCACTCGGCGTCGGAGGACTCTGCTCCCCCACATTGGGTGCACTGCAGCTGAGGGCGTCAGTCTGCAGTTTGCTTGGCTTACCTGCCGGGGGCTGAGGAGCTATGCTGACCACCGCCTCGCTACTGGAAATGGTCACAGAGATGCTCGACTTGTGCTGCCTGCCTAGCTGGTGATGCGGTTGCTGCTGCTGCTGGAGATCGCCCATGGAGTGGGATTGTCCGAGGTGGGAGCGAGGCATCTCCTTTGGGGACTCCAACTCTTGCAAGGAACTTTTTGTGCTCAGCTTGGACTGGTAGTGGTGGCTCTGGTGATCCTGCTGCTGCTGCTGCTGGAAGTGGTGGAGAGCCATTGAGGTGTGCACGGGCGGATAGCTGGGACTGTGGCGCCACACTGCCACTCCCCTCCTCAGATATCGCCTTGGTCCCCGAGGAGACGACTTTGGAGGAACTGCCTTCTGGGGGGGAGCCGCTCTGGGCTGCCGGTCGCTGTCGTGCAGGTATAGCACACTCTCGCTGTGGTGTCGCTTGGGGGTCAGCACCCGGGAGCTGTGCACAATCAGCTGCGATGAGGAAACTGCAAGACGGAGAATGGCTGGGTTAGGGCGTGTCCTCCAACTCGTTGGGAGCATTCTAAAAAGGAGCAGTCGGTAGCCAGCGGTAAAAGTGGGCCAACGGCAAGCCAAGGTCGTGGGTGAGTGGGTTGCCACACAAATTTTTTGGCAGCCTTCTCTTATTACAGCTGGCCACCCATTCACCCCGAAAAACTGCTGTGACCTGACTCGCTCTAAGCCATGATTACATTTTACATCTGCAACAGGAAGTGGCAGAAATCCAAGATGCTGATCAGTTAATGCATCATCAACGGCAAAAACGCGGAGCACTGAACATCGTTGAAAATATCGCGAATGGGCTGTTCGGAGTACTCGATGATCAGTACGCCAAACGGATGGAAGAAATTATTGGTAAACTAAGAACCCAAGAAAGCATCACGCATAAAATAGTAGAGAACCAGACGTCAGTTCTGGATACCACCATCAACATTATGCGGAGGACGACGATCGAAACGCAGAAGAGGATGCAGGACCTAGAAGCCATCCTGGCCAGAATCAAGGTGAGAAGCCATGCGGCTGATCGGTATCTGCCACATGCAGTTTCAGAGTTCGTCGTCGTGTCAAGTCACATTCGTCGAGTCCAGGATGCTGTCCCTGCATTGGTGTCGGTAGAACAAGTGAAACAGGTGATCACAAAAATACAAACACACCTTCCACCGGGAAGACGATTACCCATCACAAGTGAGACAGCACGAGACTTATATCGACTGGCGACCACAAGGGTACAAGAAACCGAGGACTTACTAATGGTCCATACGAGTGTTCCATTAGTCGAAGAAGACGAATTCACAGTATATCGGATGGAGTCAATTCCACAAATAACGAGAGAAGGCCTGGTGATAACCAAGACGGAAACAAAATATATAGCAGTCGATGATCATCGGAAACACCACTTTGCGATCAATCAAGAACACCTCAGTCAGTGTATCAGCGGGACGAACGGAAATAAGGTATGCGAGTTTAAGCAAACAGTATTGGGCCCGGACGCCCATCAACTCCCTTGTACGATGGCGGCACTATCAAGACATCGGGCAAGGGAATGTAAGCTAGAACCAATCAAGGGGACCAGTTATTGGGTTCAATTAACAGAGCAGAATGCATGGATCTTTGGGACAACGAAGCCAATAACAATGACCTATGTATGCTCGGACGAAAAAGATCAAATCATCATCGACGGCGTAGGCAAGCTGACAATCAGGCAAGATTGTGTGATCCAAAGCCCGACCATTACATTGTTGGGGCGGGCGCAGTTTAACTCATCAGGAACAATAAGGATGTCAGGAAGTTACGTTCACGAGTGGCCATCACATGAAAAAATAAGGACAACAGAAGGACAGTTAGACATTAGAGCAACATTAGATCAGCTAGACCAACTACATGCAGAGGTGCAGGGGTTGAAAACATGGACAAAGCAAGCACAGGAAGAGGTGGACAACGAGGCAGACTGGAATCTGGTTCATCAATACTCCGGAGTAATAATGTAGCAATCCTCATAGCCGCATGGGCAGGGTACACGCGGTGTGCCCGGAAGGACACCTCAGCAACCCATCACCGGAGGACGACAATAACCCAAGGAGAAGAATTCCAGCTGGTCGAACAACGACCCGGGCTGGCCATGTTGGCAAGAGATGGACACCACAAGAGATTTGAAGTGTACGATCCAGAGACTCCACAGTAAAAGGCAAGCAAGACATACATAGTTATAAGAAGGGTTTATTAAATTAAGGTAATGTTCGTCCGTAGAGCGTAATGCGGCAACTACGTCAAACTTGAACTCGCGGGAGTAACGGTAGGTCCCGGAGTCGTAGTCAAAGAATGTAACTAATCTGACTAAATTTACCTGAATTATGCAAGGGGCTGTGCTTGCGATGATCAGGCTGGAGTTGATGTGCTTGAAGTCCTGGGTGGTTTTCCTCAAGTACCGGTGGTTGTGGGGGTTGGCTGATTTCTTCTCAGCTGGGCCTACTGGCGGTCCGTTTCACGGGAGCAACACTTGAAGTAGGTTAGATAGTGCGGGGTCGGCCGGTGGTCCGGTTTTACGGTAGCAACACTCGAGCTAGACTGGTATGCCGCGAGATCTCCTCGTGGTCCGTTTTAAGGGAGCAACACTCGGAGTAATGATATGACGCGGGGTTTACTGGCGGTCCGTTTCACGGGAGCAACACTCGAAGTAAACTGGTATGCCGCGGATTCTACTTGTGGTCCGGTTACACTGGATCCACGCGAAGTAGATAATGGTAGAACGTCCTACCTTGTGATCCGTTTGACACAGGATCACGTGATATAGGTCAGTTTTAAGTGCCGGAGGTTCAACACTGAGTAACGAGACGAGTGGTTCTGATTTCGCAACTATCTTTATTTCAGAAGAACAATTCTTATATAAGATGCTCAATTATACATACTTAGATCTAAGAAAGGTCAATGTTATGGACGTGATAAACCTAATGTTAATGCCAGGGTTAACCACCTCTGAGTCTGCTGACTCAGATTGTTTGGTCATGTACTGCTTGTTCATGCATTTCGGCTTAGCTCGCTGGTTTTTTGCTTGCTTTGGTTTGCTTGCTTCTTGCGGCGCCGTCTACTAGTGCTGGGTTATTAGGTCGAATATTGTTTTATGCTTATTGCTAATTATTACTAGGTGTACTTAATAGGTTAGTGGGTTGTATTGCGACATGCTGATGTGTATTGGATCAAATTACTAGTGTGTATCTAGGGTAGTAGGTCTTGGCACTAGGTGCCAACATTCTCCCCCCCCATTGAGGTACTCAATAATAGAGGCTGTTATGTCATTTTGTGGACCACTTTCAGTATTTCTGTCGATCATGTCGTTGCTCTTCTTTCAGGTTATTGGTCCGTATTATGGTCGCACGAAATGGTCCTATCACGAACGGGACTCCTGCATATCGACTTTTATGGATGAATATTGTCGCAGTCTTCGATTGCGTACCTCCGATGTCCACTTCTGGTACGCTGGCCGCATCATGCCTCGCCGCGGTACCCCTGTCTCTCTAGGGATGGAGGATCGCGACCTGATTCTCGTGCAGTTCCGTCCAGCTGGCCGAATCGCCCGGAGGCGCCTTAGTCGTCGTTCGGCTTGGGATAGTGATGACAACCTTTCTACTGATAGTGGCCACTCTTCGATGGGTACCATTGATGGCGATGCTTCTTAACTTAATAAATTTTCCTTATAACTATGTTTTTCTTGCTTGCCTTTTACTGAGACGTCCCTGGGTCATAGACTTCGAATCTCCTGTGATGTCCATCCCGTGTTACTGCTGCTAGATGTTGTTCGATCAGCTGGAACCCTTCTCCTTGGGTTGGTATCGTCCTCTGGTTGGTTGCTGAAGTGTCTTTCCAGACACACCGTGTATATCCTGCCCATGCGGCTACGAGGATTGCTATTCCTAACATTATTACTCCGGCGTATTGATGCGCCAGATTCCAGTCTGTCTCGCTGTCCACATCCTCCTGTGCCTGCTTCGTCCATGTTTTTAATCCCTGCACCTCTGCATGTAGTCGGTCTAGCTGATCCAACGTTGACTCCAATTGACCTTCTGTTGTCTTTATTTTTTCCTGTGATGGCCACTCGTGCACATAACCTCCTGACATCTTTACTGTTCCTGATGAGTTAACTTGCGCTCGTCCTAATAACGTGATGGTCGGACTTTGGATCACACAATCTTGCCTGATTGTCATTTTTCCAACGCCGTCGATGATGACTTGATCCTTTTCGGCCGAGCAGACATAAGTCATTGTTATTGGTTTCGTGGTCCCAAAAATCCAAGCATTTTGCTCTGTCAATTGAACCCAATAACTGGTTCCCTTGATTGGCTCTGGCTTACATTCTCCTGCCTGATGTTTTGCTAAGGCTGCCATTGTACACGGGAGTTGATGGGCGTCCGGGCCAAAGAGCGTCTGCTTAAAATCGCATACCTTAATTCCGTTCGTCATGCTGATACACTGCCTAAGGTGTTCTTGATTGATCGCGAAGTGGTGTTTCCGATGATCATCTATTGCTAGATATCCTGTTTCCGTCTTGGTTATCACCAGGCCTTCTCTCGTTATTTGTGGAATTGGCTCCATCCGATATACTGTGAATTCATCTTCTTCAACTAACGGAACGCTTGTATGAAACATCAATAAATCCTCGGTTTCTTGTACTCTAGTGGTCGCCAGTCGATATAAGTCTCGTGCTGTTTCACTGGTGATGGGTAATCGTCTTCCCGGTGGCAGGTGTGTTTGGATTTTTGTGATCACCTGTTTTACTTGTTCCACTGACACCAATGCAGGGCTTAATTTTCCTTCATGTGCCCCGATTAACACGTTCAATACGGCATCCTGGACCCGCCGAATGTGATTTGCCACGACGACCAATTCGGAGACTGCATGCGGAAGATATCTATCCGCCGCATGGCTTCTTATCTTGATTCTGGCTAGACTGGCTTCTAAGTCCTGCATCCTCTTCTGAGTTTCGATCGTCGTCCTCCTCATAATGTTGATGGTTGTGTCCAGAATTGACGTCTGGTTCTCCACTATTTTATGTGTGACGCCTTCTTGGGCTCGTAGTTTGCTAATAATCTCTTCCATCCGTCTGGCATATTGATCATCGAGTACTCCGAACAGACCATTCGCGATATTTCCAACGATGTTCAGTGCTCCGCGTTTCTGCCGTTGATGATGCATTAACTGATCGGCATCTTGGATTTCTGCTACCTCCTGCTGCAATGTTTGTATGATCGTGGGGCAAACCTCATATGCCGTTGAGCACCATTGTTTTATGGATTGGATACCCTTTTTTACAGTCTCAATTTCTTGTGCCAATTGGCTGAGGTCAAAGAATGTGATGAGTGTCCACTCCGCAGATTTGACTGCTATCCTATCGGTGGCTTCTACGATGGTCCCGGTCACATTGTTGATTGGAGTGATGACCACAGGGTTGACGGTCTTCAGTTCTGATGTTGTGAAGATGGGTAATGGTAGTCCGGGCATCACCCAGACGAGTATCATTGTGAGGACAAGCATGTTCCCCCTCCTCTTTTTTTTTTTTTTTTTTTTTTTTTTTTTGATATTATTGGGGTTCCTCCTTCTTATCGTTGATTGGTAACACCGCCAGTCGGTGTATAGCTCGTGTTATATTGCCTGCTGTTGTTCGTATTTCAGCAACTCGGATCTCGCCGTCTTTTCCGGGATGTACTGCGACGATACGTCCGAGGGGCCAGTTCAACGGAGCGATGTTGTCTTCTTTTATTATGACTAGATCGCCAATCTTTACCGTCTTACAACTTCTTGTCCACTTTGATCGATTCTGTAGTTCGTGTAGGTACTCGTGGCTCCAACGTGTCCAAAATTCCTTTCGTAAGTGTTCGAGGCGCTTCCACCGAGTGAGTAACCCTGTGCGTCGTCTTGATTGGTGAATGTCGGGTGATGCCGTAAGAGGTTCCCCGATCAGGAAATGCCCTGGCGTTAATGCCGTAAGATCCCTTGGGCTGGAAGAGACAGACGTCAACGGGCGAGAATTTAGAATGGCTTCAACATCAATGACTATGGTTTCGAGTTCTTCATGAGTTAGTGTGGCGGTATATAGCGTTCGTTTCAATAAGTGCTTTGCTGATTTTACCGCGGCTTCCCACAGGCCTCCGAAATGGGGTGCCCGAGGTGGTATGAATTTGAATTCAATGCTCAGTTTCGCGCAAGTCTTGTGTATCATTGCTTGTGCTTCTTCGGCGAAGATTGCTTCTTTTACTTCTGATAATTCGTTATAGGCTCCAACGAAATTTGTTGCGTTGTCACTATAGATTTTTGATGGTAATCCTCTGCGTCCGCAAAATCTCTTTAGTGCTGCCAGGAAGGCTTGGGTCGTCAAATCGGTTACCACCTCTAGGTGCACTGCCTTGGTTGAAAAACAACAAAACACGGCTAGGTACACCTTATGTGGTCGTTTTCCTCGGATTTTATAGTGAGTCCAAAATGGCCCGCAGTAGTCCACTCCGCAATTCTTGAAGGGTCTATGTTGTTGAACTCGATCTGCTGGTAATGGACTCATTATTTGATTCAACAATTTTGGTCGAATCCGGCAACATCTGACACAACGGCTTACTGTTTTTTGAGCCAATTCCTTTCCTCTTAGTGACCAAAAACGTTGTCTAACGTTGCATAGTAACGCCTGTGGTCCGCAATGCGCCAGTTGCTGATGTTTCCATTGAAATAGGAGTATTGTCAATGGATGGGTTGGAGATAATAACATGGGATGTGTGGCGTCATATGATAATGCTGCGTTTTGTAGTCGTCCTCCTACTCGAATTATTCCGTCTGTGTCTATAAACGGATCTAGGGCACGTAGTGGATCGTTTGGCCCTACAGTTTTCGTCTTCTTGAGTTGTAGCATGGATGTTGGAAAGTGTTGTGCTTGTATTTCCCGTATTATCACTCCTAATGCCTCATTCAACTCTCCTGGTGACAATGGTCCCGTTCTCTTCTTCTCTGGGTTACGGCAATTGAAAATGAATCGCCGCATTCTTCCTATTATCTGCAACATCGTATCGAATGATCCATGGTGGTTAATATGTTCCATCCAGTCGTCAGATTTATTGACTACGCTGCAAACAGCCTCCTTCTTTCTTTCTTGATCTTCATTTGCATTGTATATTCCTGTTGAGTGGAATTTAGGCCACGACTCGGGATCTTGCCCCAAGAATGGCGGTCCGGCGTACCAAAGCCTTGAATCTCTTAATTGAGCTGCCGTGCATCCTCTAGAGAGAATATCTGCAGGGTTATCTGTTGATGCTACATGTCTCCACCACTCTGGGTCTGTTAGTTCTTGAATTTGGGCGACTCGGTTCGCCACAAACGTTTGGAATGATGAAGCAGTGGCGTTAATCCATTTTAAAGCAATCTCTGAGTCTGACCATAAATGTATTGCTTCTAGGCTTATGTTAAGATCGGTTTTTACTCTGTTTGTGACTTGAGCTGCTAATACCGCTGCACAGAGTTCTAAGCGAGGCAGGGTCTGTTTCATCAGGGGCGCTACTCGGGCCTTTGAACATAGCAATCGTGTGATAATATTGCCTGTCTTATCCCTTGTTCGCAAGTATGCCACTGCCCCATATGCTGCTTCTGATGCGTCTGCAAATACATGTAATTGAATGCCTCCGGATGTGTCAGTTGGTAATACACATCTTGGAGTTTTTATGGTTGTCAGGACTTGGACATCATGTCTGAATGTTTGCCATTGATGGGTGAGTTCTGAACCCAGTTCCGTGTCCCAGTCGATCTTCAACTCCCATAATCGTTGCATCCTTATCTTTGCCGTTGTTACCACTGGACCAAACAATCCTAGAGGGTCGAAGATTTTTGCTAGTTCAGAACACACAATTCTTTTAGTGATGACTCCAGTGTCTTCTGTCGCCGCGCGTCCTTGGAGCCAATCTCCGGGTGGATCCCAAATAATTCCGAGCGTTTTGACGGTTTGTTCAGTAAAATTGCTGAAATCAAGAGTTATTTCTTGGTCTTCTTCGGGAATGTCTGCTAATAACGCTGGGTGGTTTGCGCACCATTTTCTTAGTTTGAATTTCGCTTCTCCCAAAAGTTGTATTAGTTGATCCCTCTTGATTAGTGCTTCATCTATGGTGTGACCTCCGGTCAGACAATCATCTACGTAGCAACCCTGTCGAAGTGCAGCCGCACCCTGGGACAAATGCTCAGGTGCTGTGTCCGACAAGTATTGCAAACATCGGGTGGCCAAGTATGGCGCAGTTGCCGTGCCATAAGTGACAGTGTTTAGTTGATAATATTTTAGTGGTTCCATGAGGTTACGTCTCCATAATATGATTTGAAACCTTCGGTCATCTGGATGTATCATAATCTGCCGGTACATTTTTTCTACGTCTGATGTAAACACATATTGATAAGATCGGAACCGTAAGAGAATGGATAGTAATTCGCTTTGAACTGTTGGTCCAATCCGTAATAGATTATTTAAACTTTTTCCACTTGTCGTTGTCGCTGACGCGTCAAATACAACCCGGAGTTTGGTAGTACTACTATCAGGTTTTAGTACACAATGATGTGGAATGACATAATGGTTTGATGTTAGTTGTTTGGTTGTTAATCTAGTCATATGCCCTAGTTCCTCGTATTGATCCATGAATTGTACGTATTGTTTCTGGAGATCAGGATCCCGTTGAAGTCTCTTTTTCCAATGCATAGAAACGGCGATAAGCCATTGGGAGGGAATTTCCCAATGTTTGTGGATCTTCTTTAAATGGTAAGCGTACACTTAATCTTTTGTCTGCCCTCCTTTCTATGTTTTCTATAAAATGCTGTTCACATAACTTCTCGTCCGTGGTCAGACCCCTTTTGTTTTCATCGAGGGTGTCTAACTTCCAAAACTGTTCGAGCAGTTTATCGATTTTTGGTTCCTCCATGGTTGATAGTGCACTGCTTACAGGTGGATTTGTGTGAACCACAGAACTGGTTGTTGCTGGTCCGGATATAATCCATCCTAATGGGGTCCGTTGAAGTAAAGGTTGTCCTTGTCCTAGGTTTATATGTAGCGGCTCGATGAGTTGTGTGAGACACTCGGCCCCAAGCAGTAACTCGATCCCTTGTGGCTGATTGAACTTAGGATCTGCTAAACGTAGTTCTGGTGGAATATTTTTTGGCCGCATAACTGACTCAGATGGTTGATTCGTCATGATTTCTGGTAGTACGTAAGCCACAAGTTGTGTTTTGAAGTTTGTGGTTAATGAGAACATATTTAGTACTATTCGGGAGGTCGCTTGTTTTGTGCCTCCTATGCCCCTTATCGTAAGGTCGGATGGTGCTGATTGGACTCCGAGTTTGTCTGCCAATTCCTGAGAAATTAAGTTCACTTGTGATCCGGAATCGAATACTGCGCGGCATGGGTGTCGTGCCTCAGTAGGACCTTGGACTTCTACTTGTGCGGTTGCTAGTAGTACATAAGGTGCTGTACTTTGGCAGGTTGTGGATGCGCTTGTTCGCGTGGATGTATTATGCAGCATTGTGTGATGATTCCTTCTGCACACATGACATGAGAACCTGGATTTGCATGAATTTACTGTATGGTATAGGGATAAACAGTTGGTGCAGGCATTCATCCTTGTTATTCTTTGCATTCTTTCATTCGGAGTCATGTCCAAAAACTTTTGGCAATTTTGAAGTCGATGATTGCTATGAGTGCATATAATACATTTTTCAACCGTAGCTTGAGTTGATGAGCGAAAACCATTATTGGCCGCTGTCTTGTGTAGCGTAACTTGGCTGGTTGCTTGCCGCTCTAAATGGTCAAGCATTTGTTTTAATGATTGTGGGCACGTTGGGTTTGTGATGGCGAGTTCTACACAAGATAGGGTATGGGAATCTAATTTTTCTTCGATAATGTGTATTAGGATCGGATCCCACCCTACTGTTGATATATTGAGGGCGTGAAGGGCGGTAATTGTCCTAAGCACCGCATCATGTAAGCTACGCAGCTGATCTGCTGATCCATTAGTTTTTGGGTGGGCAAACAAGGTGGCTAGTGTTGATTTGATGAGAATCCTTTCATTCTGATATCTTGCCTTTAATCGTTGCCAGGTGTCTTGATAACTGGCGTGTCCTCCAAATGTAGTGGAGATTAAATTCTTAGCCTCTCCAATCACATGATTTTCCAGATGTCGGAATTTTACCGCATCGCTATAGTCTTGATTGTGAACCAGCTCGGTAAAGATGTCGCAGAATCGTGGCCACTTCAAGTAGTCTCCGTCAAATTTGGGAATATCGACTGGTGGTATTACAAACGGAGAAGCCATTGTGGCTTTTTGAGTTGATGCCGACGTTGATTGTGATTCTTCGTTCAGGAATGAGAAATACTCTGCTCGGACCACCTGGAATCTGTCATCGGTGTGTCCATCATTTTTTATGGTTGGGTCCAGATCGATGAGATCATGGTATCCCGTGACGATTTCCTTCCATAAGTCCCTCATGTGTTGTCTGATGTGTGTAGATAAGTCCCGTCCTTCAGTGCGGTTGCACAGAACGTCTTCCATCTCATCTAACCGTCCTTCATGTCTTCGTTTTAGAGATGTTAAGTGAGGGTCTTCTTCGATTCCTTGAGCTTGTGCCTTTGGCTCAAGATTTTCTCCTGTTTTCCGAGGCTTTTGTGACGGGCCTGATCCTGATGGAATTCCATCGGCAAATATCGCTTCATACTTGTTCACAAGTTCTTCTAACGCCTTTACCTTTGTGAAATACTCGTGTTCTGGGCTTAGTGCCAGCTCCCGAAGCTTGGCGTCATTCCTTTTAAATTGGGTCCATGCGTGAGTGAGCTGTTTTAGTCTCTCCTCGAAGTATCCTGGCTTGAGCCTTCGCTCTGCGGAGTCCTTAGTGAAATTTTTTATTAGCCGTTGGATGGCTATGTTGGTTTCAATTTGCTCATCGATGAGCATCGTGGTTACAGGGTCTGATTCTGATCCCATTGTTGCCGTGGAAGGGTTTGCGATGTAAGGTTTTGTTTATAAATGAACTGCCGTGTGGCTTGTGTTCAGGGTGTGATCCTTTAAGAAGGTATCACGTCGGGGTCACCAAATGTTCGTCCGTAGAGCGTAATGCGGCAACTACGTCAAACTTGAACTCGCGGGAGTAACGGTAGGTCCCGGAGTCGTAGTCAAAGAATGTAACTAATCTGACTAAATTTACCTGAATTATGCAAGGGGCTGTGCTTGCGATGATCAGGCTGGAGTTGATGTGCTTAATGGTTAGTGGGTTGTATTGCGACATGCTGATGTGTATTGGATCAAATTACTAGTGTGTATCTAGGGTAGTAGGTCTTGGCACTAGGTGCCAACAGGTAATCTTAAGAAGCTTCTTCATCACTGGTACCCATCGAGGAAGCACCACTATCAGTAGAAAGGTTGTCATCACTGCTCCAAGCGGAACGACGAGAGAGGCGCCGTCGGGCAATACGGCCAAACGGTCGAAACTGGACAATAATGAGATCGCGATCCTCCATTCCCAGAGAGGCGGGGGTACCGCGGCGAGGAAGAATGCGGCCATAGTACCAGAAGTGAAGATCAGAGCAGCGTAAGCGGAGGCTGCGACAATATTCATCCATGAACTCCTGGATGTTGGAGTCCCGCTCATGGCAGGTCCATTTCATACGGCCATAATAAGGACCAATAACTCGAAAGAAGAGCAACGACATGATCAACGAAGATACGAAGAGTGGTGCAAAAAACGAACCAGCAGCCCCTATTATTGAATACTCCAATGGGGGGGGAGAATGTTGGCACCTAGTGCCAAGACCTACTAATCAATCAAGATGCATCAGCAGGTCACAATACATGGCACCTAGTGTCATCAAGATGCATCAGCAGGTCAGAATGTATGTTGGCACCTAGTGTCATCAAGATGCATCAGCAGATCAGCATATACAAGCATCAGACCTACTAGCCTATTAATATTGTAACTCTAAGCATAAGCCAATACCCAACTCGGCACTAGTCGATGGCTCCGGAAGCAGAGTCAGCGTGATCAGAGGGAAGAATGACCGACTGACCGAGACAAGCCGAAACTAGCCAGCCAAGCCGAAATGCGTGTAGAAAACAGTACGTGAACAAACAACCCCTGGGCCAGCAGACTCAGAGGTGGGTGACCCTGGCATTAACCTTAGTATTAGCACGACCAGAACCTTGACCTTTCTTAGATTTAATGATGTATAATTTAGCATCTTATATAAGAGGTTTTTTTTTTTTTTTTTTTATTTCTATTACTCCGCTTGGGAGCTTAGGGCATCCACATGTGTATTCCACCGGACCCTCTGTTCTCTTTGCCAAGTTCCTAGGTGATGTATTATTGTCTGCGAGTTCGCGTATTGTAGATCGGCGCCAGGTTAGCTTTGGGGCGTCCCACTCTTCTTCTTCCTTGCGGGTTCCACTCCAGGGTTCCAATCCTAACTATGCCCATCTCCTTATTCAAACTGCGCAATTCTGGATGGCTCCATTAGGGTCCTCACATTCCATTGTCCAATTCGTGTCCGTTGCGAAAAGCGGCGGGTCGTCATCGGGCTGGGGGTGTGGGTGTTTTTTTCTAATCATGTGTTTGTTTCTGTAATCGTTATTGTTCAGTCGATCCGGTGATTAGCCGAGTGCAACCTATCTCAGAAGTGGGCTTGCCACCTAACGACATCTGGGAATGCCGGCTTTTCGGGTCTCATGCACATAATTATAAATAGCGAGAATCCAACGAGAGCTTTTCGCTACTTACATCATATGCGCGAGCGCCGAAAAACTTGCTGGGCCATGCACTTGACACGAGTGGGGCTCGAACCCACGACCTCACGCTTAGCGAGCTAGTACACTAACCACTAGGCTATAAGAGGTATTCTTCTGAAATAAAGACAGTTAAACTCAGCCTACATCACGTGATCCTGTGTAAAACGATTCACAAGTAGGACCCGCGGCATACCAGTCTACTCCGAGTGTTACTCCCGTGAAACGGACCGCCAGTAGGATCGGCCGATAAGGGATCAGCCGAATCACCATCCCAACGGTGCTTGAGGAAAACCCTACCGAGGACTTCAAGCACGCAACCGCAATTCCAGCCTGATCACAGCAAGCGTCTGGCCAACCCGAGCAGTCCCTTGCAGAAACCAGGTAAATTTAGTCAGACTATTTACGTTCCTTGACTACGACTCCGGGACCTACCGCTACTCCCGCGAGTTCAAGTTTGACGTAGTTGCCGCATAACGCTCTACGGACGAACAGCTGTTTTGCCCAAATATGTATAATACATTTTTTCTGCGAAGTTGGTTCAAGGGTGCTGCCAACTGCGAATAATTTGGAATAAAATTGCAATAATAGTTTACTTTACCCATAAACGCTTCCAATTGTTGCAAATTCTCAGGAGGCTTTAGTTGTTTTACAGCTTCTAGTCCTGAAGTATCTGGAAGAACACCGTTTGCGAATATTCTTCTTCCCAAATGTTCAATTTCATCCTTAAGGAAAAAGCGTTTCTTCATTTTGCATCTAATACCGTTGTCCTGAAGAATACTAAGAACTTGATCGAGTCTTTTCAAATTTTCTGCCCTAGTCGGTGCTGAAATGATGATGTCATCAAGATAGTTCCCGCAACCTTCTATTCCTTTTTGGAGTTGTTCTAGGTATCTTTGAAAGATTGCCGGAGCGCTGGCTATTCCATATGGAAGACGTTGATATTGAAAAAGGCCCAGCGGTGTGTTCACGACCATATTCTGTTTGGACGCTTCATCCAATTCCATTTGTAGATAGGCCTCTTTAAGGTCTATTTTGATGAACTGCTTGCCATGACGGATGATGCGAAATAGAGCCTCTTTTGTGGGCAACGGGTACTGCTCGATGTCAATTTGTGCGTTGACTGCTTGTTTAAAGTCACCACAAATTCGAATCGCTCCACCTGGCTTAGGTACAAGAACAATTGGGGATGCCCAGTTGCTAAACTTCACCGGTTTCCAAATCCCTGCTTGGACTAATCTGTCTGCCTCTGCCTTAAATTTTTCTATTTGTGCAAAAGGAATTTGGCGGCTTTTATAAAACTTCGGTGTTGCTGTCGATTTTAAAATTACACTGGCTTTGAAGTCTTTTATCTCTCCCATTGCGGGCTCAAAAACGTTTTTATATTTGTTGTGTATGTCAGTCACATTGACACTGTGCACCTCGTTAATGTTCCAAAACCGAATGTTTTGAATAAATCCAAACCAAAAAGATTGTTCGAATTTTCCACGTTTGCCACTATTAATATAATTTCTCTTTCTATTTCACCACATTTCGCAACCGTATGCAGCTCCCCAAGCAATGGTATTGGTGTGCGCCCAAATGAGTGCAACACTCGTGAGCGTATGTGTTTGAGTTTATTACGGATGCGGTTGCTCCTGAGTCCATTTAAAATGAAACCCCTTTGTTTAAGATTTCCAGATCAATGACTTTTTTGTTCCTTTAATTTTTGATTAAGCCTGTTACACTGTACACTGCTTCAATCATTTCTATATCGTTTGCTTCGTTTTTATCTGGCTTTTTAACTTGGTCTTGATTTCGCCAATTACTTTTGTCTTGATTTGACATACATACGACGGTAATATGTCCCTTTCTACCACACTTGTAGCATACGGTATCGCGAAACTTGCACATTTCTCTTGGATGAGAATGACCACAGCCAGAGCACGATTTTAATGCGTTTTTGTTTGATTTCCTTACTGGCGTTTCTTTTTGATAACTATTAATTGCATTAAGGGGTACATTTTTTTCTATATTTTCTTTTAGCATGGCTACGTTTTTTGTTGTTGTCTCGTAATTATGAGCACATCTTCAAGAGTTGGTTGCGTCTTTTGAAAAGCAGATGCGCGAACTGCATTATATGGCGTATGTACTATGATTTGATCGCGAATCATTTCATCTACATAGTTTGACAAACAACCTTCTGCGTTGCACACAAATTCACGAGCATTCACGAGCGAACCCGCGCATATCGGCTACCCACTTTCTATGTGTTTGTGAATGTTTCATCTCTCTTTTGAAGAACTCGTAACGAGCTGCAACAATATGACGTTTGGTTGTGAAATGCTCCGTGAGCTTGTCTGTGAGTTGCTTGTATGTAAATGTGTTCAAATTGCTACTTCCCAAAAGATTTTTTAGAAGTTCAAATATTGATACACCACACCACGAAAGGAAGTAAGCTTTTTGTTTCAGATCTGCACTGACCGAATATATATTGAAATGTTGTGATAATTGTTCCAGATATGACTCCCAGCTTTGTACATCTTTGTCAAATATGTGAAACGGAGGGCATATAGATTCACCCGCGCGTACCGAATCACTCACGCTTGCTGCGGCATTTTTGCTTAGTATATCTTGCATCCAGTTCCGTTGCTGCTCTAATATAGTTGTCGTAAATTCCTGCTGTTGAGCCAGGATTGCTTGTAATAAGTTAGTATCTGTCGGCATCTTGATGAAAATCAACAATTGCGTGATACGCTTTTCTTTTATCCTCGTCGTTAAGATGTTATGTCCATAAGGTAGAGGTGTGTGCTTTCATTCTGAAGTGTGGCTGCGAACTGCCTTTATTAAAGTGTGTATATCTATTTTCGAATTTACAGAGATGCCCATAATGTTGGTGATTACAATGTCTGGTAACGTTAGTATAAGAGAAGAGAGTGTAGGTTTTATTGTAAGTATACATATATGACAGATCGAATGTATCCTGAATGGCGATTCTACTGGGCGGACACATTTCAACCCCTCGTATGGACGGATGAAATTTTTTGCCGCGCCCGTATCTATTAAAAGTCTCATATCTACCCCCGCTACTCTTCGTCTGATGACAGGTAGCAGGGATTTTCCCCTGAAAAATTAATTTCGTCCGAAACATATTCATGGATAGCATCGTCACTGACTTCTTGTGCCGCGCTTAAAGCTGCGGCGGTGTAATCTTCAGTTTCGTTTGGGCCCTGAGTAATGTGATTTACCCTCTGCCTTTTGGGCGGGCCGGATCGATCGGATCTTGCGCCTTTGGAACTTGCTTCCTGTTTCTATCTTCCAGGCTCTTCGCGAACGATGCTGCGAAGGTGTACCTCTCGTGGTTTGATTCCACTTCTTGAGCCAATGCCAGCGCAGTTGGCATGTCCTTCGGCTTTGCCGAGAAAAGGACATCGGAGAGGCTGCGCTTGAGGCCCGAAATAAAAATGCGGAGCGCATCATCCCGGAACTTTTCGCATAAAAATCTCGCCGCTTATGCTTCGTACGACATAGTTGCCTTATTAGTAAGCAAGGTGAGTTTTTTATCGACCTCGTCATAGTATTGCAGAAGCGTGAGGCTTCCCTGTCTGAGGGTACCCATTTCCTGCTCGATGACGTGAATCTGTCGTTTTTCACTATATGTGAAATCGAGGCGGTCTATAATCGCATCAAAATTCAATATTGTGCCGAACGAGGATAGCACTGCATCGGCAGGGCCCCTAATCTTACTCCTAATTATGACTACCGCCTGATGGCGTGAGCTATTAACATAATTCCTAAAAATGTAATATGCGGCTACCGCCGCTTGCCGCCAAGAGACGTATGTTTCTTGTGCCCCCGTAAATTCGGGCAGGCATTTAACGGCATCTAAAGGATCATTGCATTGAACATTGTCTTTGATATCAATGGGCTCATAAACCTTGATTTTTGGAGCCTTTGCTTGTGAGGGTGCGATTTGCACCGCTGCAACCTGGGCGGCCAACTGCTCTATGGCTTGGCGCAAATTCTGCTCTTTGTTGACCCTTTCCGCTAAGGCATGGTTAACCGCGGCCTGAATTACAACTTTAAGCTGCTCTGGGTCCATAATTCCTACTGTGGGGTTAGTACGCGGGGGCCCTTCGCTATCAGATTCTGAGTCACTGGCGTATGGTTTATTCTCCCTGTACCTCTGGAATGGAGAGCTCATATGTGGCCAAGTTAAATCGCACTAGTAGATTAATGCTTGCTCAAGCAATCATTAAGGGTCAAGGGTATGCGGGGACTGAGCCTCCGCTATGAGAAACAAAGAAATGAATAGCAAGAATTTGCCACACAAATTCATATGCAGCCGGATCGGGTTTCCAGCAGTGGCCGAGTGGGGGTAATAATAAAAAAAGGTATTGCGAGGCAAATACTAAAAATTAGGGTCAAAGCAAAGAGAATTATATAAATAAATTCACAATTTATGAATTTCCAAACGGCAAAATTAATCGCCGATATTAGGTGAAAAATAATTTTAAATATATTCACGACTAATTCGTTAGCGGCGGCCTAGTGCTTTAGAGGTATTTAATATCCGTACTTATTTTTGGCAGTAAAATGCAAACAATACACAGACAGCATAAAACAAATACTATTATCGCACATATGATTCACCATTAAATTGTCAATCAAATAATGAGTTAATTGATTTTTATTTAATATAAAGTTAACACAAAAATATTAAAGTGAAGCTGCAGAAATTATTCCGGCAGCGATTTATTTCATTTAGTTTGAAGCTAAACTAATGCAGATATAGGAAAGCATATAGTTGGAGGTGCTCACTTACCTGTTTCCCCAATTTGTTACAGTGGGTACTTTTAGATGTTGGGCACCAATTAATATGATGTGGTCAAGTGATAAACCGCCGTCGACAATTTCCACTCCAATTAACAAGATATGGAAAGGTGATGATTGGGACAACCCTTTGATGACTTCTAGCCGGCTGGCCGTAGAATATCAATTAGGAAGATTATGTTGGAGGGATGACTGTCCCTCTTTATCTGCTGGACTAGAGACTCAGTCAGATTTGTAATAATAAGTGTTTTACGACGGATCGTCGGAGTTTCAATGTAGGAGCGATGGCTCTTTATTTCATAAATGCAAAAACAGAACTGAACTTAAGAACTAACAAAAGTGAGACTCATAGCGGCCACTCCAATGGGCAGTGCTTGCCGGCTATGCACGAGCTTCCGGCCAGACGCTGGGACAGCAATTTGGCCGGAGCGAGCTTTCGGACGATCGGTCATTGCAGTCGCCCGGTTGACTTAGTTAACTACTGCCCCCTTCAGATTAAGGCCGCCCTCGGCCGACCCTATTTGGACAATCACTTCCTTTAGTTGGGCCGCGGATCTCTTGGCCTGGGTGACTCGCCAATAAGTGAGGCCGATACAAATCAATGCGCAGCAAACTGCTCCCGCGACTAGCGCTATCTGGTGCGAGCGGTAGTTGTTGACATCTTCCCCAAATCTCTTGATATGCTCCAGGTTACGTTCACTCAAGCGGTGAAGGTATGGGAGGCTGAGAATATTGTGCTCCAGAGAAATGTTCCGGGAAGGCGAGCTGGCTACTCCTGGTGCCCTCTTCTGGGAAATATCATGATTGATATATCGGGTTTCATTAACTGTGGCACTCTCGATGAAGGTGATAAGATGTGTTCCTTGCAAGTAGATGTAAGTGCCATTGTCCACACTCACGCGAGCCGGGCGTTCGTTTATGATGAGGATTCCCTCGTTCACATATGTGATGGGATGCAGATCGCTATGCTGGATGTCGTAGTGCGCAATCCCACCCGCGTGGAGTTCCTGGGCGCAAGATCTTCTCAGCGCCAGTTGGCAAAATGTGACTCCCGATGACATGGAGCAGTTTTTTACCGTGTGGATCTCTCCACCGCAGTCCGCTATGACCTTGTCCTCCAGTCTGAGCATTGTGTCGTGATGTGACACGGGAAAAATTGTAATTTTGACGCAAGCTGACTTAATTTTAGGAAACTTAATAATGAAATGAATGATGTTAGTGGATTGTAAAACTTTAACGGACGCAACGGACAATATATCTTTGATGGGGGTATCTGTGGGCTCCTCTATCCACATAGTTTCCAGGTCTGCATGATCTAGTATGCGAGGGCTAACTATATTGATTTTGGCGAGCGCTATTGCAAGCAATAAATTTTGCAGCTCCATTGTAATCATCCTATTCCGAGATAATAACATCTCGTATAGGTGTCCCAAATCAATTTGGGATTCTTTAGTCGACCTCAGAATTTGATTGACTGTGCTAGTAATGTTATTTATCAGTTCTTGTACTTTACTGTTAATATTGACCTGTCTATTGTTTGCATTAATGAGCTGGAATTCGGTAAGTCGGATTTTTTCAAAATCCTCCGCGTCTGGCGTTCCCTCCACTACCTTTAACGCCGCTCCCAAAAAGTCTAAACTCCTAGCTACTCTATGGTGGAATCTCAGTGACTCGAGTAGGTTACGCAGGTGAGCAACATCTACGCTCAAAAGTTTCTGCATGTGTGACTGGGGAAACATGTGAATCATGTTATTAGTCTCTTCCACCACGCGCCTGTATCCTGAGAGATTGCCGTGTGTCCTACGAATGCAAATTCTTCCCATACTAATATTCGACCATCAATGATGGGAATGTATTTGGCCTGCGAGTCAAAAGGAATAACAGAGGTATAGGAGTGAACCTGGAATTTTTGAATTCATTGTAGTGTTTTGGAAAATTTAAGAAGCCCACCACCAAGCATATAAATCAAAGCGTAGAATAGCCTAAGTAAACACAATGATAACGACAAATAAAAAATAAGAAAACGTATGCCAAGTGGCTAGGAATAAAAATGTGAAAAAGGTGGTAAAAAATTATCAGACGAATCAAGTCAACATGACCATGCCTCGTCTACCTAAGGTTGTCCTTGTGGACCACCCTCCCCTTAATGCGGACTGTGGTCCCCATGGCCGCTTCTACAACTTTCTCTTCACACAATGGAGAGAGTTTGTTGCCTAGTCGCCTGTTGGATTTTACTAGGACTTTTTCGCCAACTTCGAACACCCTGTTTTGTCGGGAATCATTTTCCCGGTTCCTGAGCTTATCTTGGGCGATCCTAATCTTATCCTGAATCTCATACAGTGTTTCTTCCGATTGTCTTTGTATCACGTCGGCCGGCCTCTTGTCGATGACCGAATGGATAGATTTATTGTACCTGGCTGTGGCCAGTAAGATTAGCTCGACGGTGTCACTGATGCCTTTATCAATTTTAAGGCATCTGGCGAGCTCCACCAGAGTGCTGTGGAAGCGCTCCACTTGTCCGTTTGAGGTACTGTGGAGGGGCGGTGCGTTTGAAACGTTAACGCCGAAATGGTTTTCCAGCATGGTCAAAATGGTGTGCGATTTTAACGATGGTTCGTTGTCGCAATATATGACCTTGGTTTTAGGGAAAACATTCATCAGCAGCAGTAATGCCGGTTTAAGGTCCTCTATGGTTCTAGAGGGAATTGATTGGACCATGGCAAATTTCGAGAATTTGTCAATGCACGTAAGGAAATGTTTTTTGACCGCGGAGAAAATGTCTATGTGTAGCATTTCTCCTACATGAGATGGGAGTGGTGTCTCTGTTTTTGGGGTGTCTGTCATACTTTGCCTTAGCGCATGTCCTACAATTAGCGACTATTTCGCTTGCTAGTTTAGCCATTTTCGGGAAGTAGTACTCGGAGAGTACCTGCTTCACGTTTTCTTGGGCAGACCTGTGAGCTCTGTTGTGCTCGACAGTGAGAATCTCCCGCCTCTCGTCAATCGCAAAAATATCCGTTAGTCGGTTTTTGCAGTGCCAAAATTTGGTGGCAGGAAATTGCCGAACCAATTTGTCCTGTACCATTGCTAACGTCTGCAAATCGCAATGGATGGCGTTTACGCCTTTAGGAACTATTACGTCCGCGAGCTTCTCCAGCAATGACTCCTCGCAAGAGAAGTCAATGTTATGCCGTCTCTTGTTTCCAAAGAGAACGAAGCTGCGTTTCGACGAACAGCGGGCTTCCTCCAGAGTTACCTGGTTTTGGAAGCAATTTAGAGGCTTTTCCGCTAATGGGATAGCGTGGGTTAGCGACAGCTCACTGTGAATTGTCTTTGACCCCATACAGGTAGTGACGCAGCTTTCCAAGTCCCCAAACTATGGCTAACAGCTCCCTTTCCTTGGTAGCGTAGTTAACCTCTCTGTCCTTTAAGGTTCTGGAGATCATAGTGATGGGTCGTCCCTTTTGGGAAAGCACTGCGCCAATGCCATATGCCGAGGCATCTGTCGTTAGATCAAATGTCATTTTATAATCGGGATAGCTGAGGATGACATCCTCTGAAGCCAGAATGTTACGCAACTTATGGAAAGCATGTCGTTGCTGCTCGCTAAATTGCACCTGGATATTCTTGGATCTGTGCCTACTGACACTTCCATGCTCCCCTTTAAGTATTTCAGATATGGGCCTAGCTAATGATGCGAAATCTTTGATGAAGCATCGGTAATAACTGGCCAGGCCAAGGAACGATCTCACCTCGAATACATTTTTGGGTTCGGGGAATTCCTGTATGGCCTTGGTTTTTTCTGGGTCTGTTGTGGTACTTTTATTAGTGACAATAAAGCCCAAGAAACTAACGTTCATTTTAAAGAATCGCGATTTTCTGCTGACACCCTCATGTTGGCGTCGAGCAGGGTAAGAACCCTTAAGAACCCAATCCATATGCCGTATGTGGGCGTTTTCGTCCTCTGAAAAAACGATGACATCATCAACATAGACATAGCAAAATTTGCCAATCTGCTCTAGCAGTATGTCGTCGATGGTTCTTTGGAAGATGCTGGCAGCATTCTTCAAACCAAACGGAAGCCGGCGAAACTCGTATTTTCCTCCGTTAACGGAAAAGGAAGTCTTTTTGCGGTCACGCTCTGTCAGAGTGATCTGGTGGTAGCGTGACTTCAGATCAAGTGTCGGGAAGTATTTGGCTTTGCCTAAATTCCCTAGTATCATAGAGATATTTGGCATGGGATAGCGATCGGGTATCGTCCTCTCGTTCAATTTGCGAAAGTCCAACACGAGTCGCATTTTGCGGTTGCCCGCTTCGTCAGTGCCCTTTTTGTCTACTACCCATATTGGGTGATTGTAGGAGGACTTTGACTTTTGTATTATGCCATTTTTTTAGCAACTCTTGGATTTCGCTGTTGACAAAATCTGCAGCCCCCATTGGGTATGGGTAAAGCTTGGCATAAATGGGCTCCTCGCTTACCGTCCTGATGCTACCAACGACGTGTTGTAAGGCAGGGCCTCGTTGGGGTTTGCGAAGGCTTTCTTTCGTTTGCCAAGCATTTTAATAAAGGCCTATTTAACTAGAGGCGGCGCGTCCGAGCAACCAATGTTGGTAAAATTGACGTCGGGGCACGATTGGAACTCTAACTTTTCTTCCCCATTTGAGGTGGCCGGAAGCTAGACAAAGCGATGCCCCGGCCTGTTTTAACAGGTCAAGACCAATTATGGCATCAAAGGAGGACAAATCTGGAAATATGAAGAACGTGGCCTTCAAGTTAAATAGGGAAACATAACACTTTTTAGTGATAGTGGTGACACCATGGATCGAATGTATCGTGAATGGCGATTCTACTGGGCGGACACCTTTCAATCCCTCGTATGGACGGATGCAATTTTTTGCCGCGCCCGTATCTATTAAAAGTCTCATATCTACCCCCGCTACTCTTCGTCTGATGACAGGTAGCAGGGATTTTCCCCTAAAAAATTAATTGCGTCCGAATCATATTCATGGATAGCATCGTCACTGACTTCTTGTGCCGCGCTTGAAGCTGCGGCGGTGTAATCTTCGGTTTCGTTCGGGCCCTGAGTAATGTGGTTTACCTTCTGCCTTTTGGTCGGGCCGGATCGATCGGATCCGGCCGGCTTCCTATTTTGGTAGGCCGGCGCTTGAGATGGCTTGAGCAACCTAGACATTGAAGGGTCAACATGCATGGGCTCTGGCGTGTTTTCGCGACGCCTGTCACTGCTCGGAGCGGAGTGCACCTGAGCCTTGTGTCGTTTAGTGAAGTGCGGGCTTTTACCCGCACTCTCTTGCGAGTGCCCTTGATAGGACGTTTGTTGGCGATATTGCGCCTTTGGAACTTGCTTCTTGTCCCTATCTTCCAGGCTCTTCGCGAACGATGCTGCGAAGCTGTACCTCTCGTGGTTTGATTCCACTTCTTGAGCCAATGCCAGCGCAGTTGGCATGTCCTTCGGCTTTGCCGAGAAAAGGACATCGGAGAGGCTGCGCTTGAGGCCCGAAATAAAAATGCGGAGCGCATCATCCCGGAACTTTTCGCATAAAAATCTCGCCGCTTATGCTTCGTACGACATAGTTGCCTTATTAGTAAGCAAGGTGAGTTTTTTATCGACCTCGTCATAGTATTGCAGAAGCGTGAGGCTTCCCTGTCTGAGGGTACCCATTTCCTGCTCGATGACGTGAATCTGTCGTTTTTCACTATATGTGAAATCGAGGCGGTCTATAATCGCATCAAAATTCAATATTGTGCCGAACGAGGATAGCACTGCATCGGCAGGGCCCCTAATCTTACTCCTAATTATGACTACCGCCTGATGGCGTGAGCTATTAACATAATTCCTAAAAATGTAATATGCGGCTACCGCCGCTTGCCGCCAAGAGACGTATGTTTCTTGTGCCCCCGTAAATTCGGACAGGCATTTAACGGCATCTAAAGGATCATTGCATTGAACATTGTCTTTGATATCAATGGGCTCATAAACCTTGATTTTTGGAGCCTTTGCTTGTGAGGGTGCGATTTGCACCGCTGCAACCTGGGCGGCCAACTGCTCTATGGCTTGGCGCAATTCCTGCTCTTTGTTGACCCTTTCCGCTAAGGCATGGTTAACCGCGGCCTGAATTACAACTTTAAGCTGCTCTGGGTCCATAATTCCTACTGTGGGGTTAGTACGCGGGGGCCCTTCGCTATCAGATTCTGAGTCACTGGCGTATGGTTTATTCTCCCTGTACCTCTGGAATGGAGAGCTCATATGTGGCCAAGTTAAATCGCACTGGTAGAGGAATGCTTGCTCAAGCTATTCTGCCCATGAAGGCAGTTGGCATGGCAAGGGGTGTGCGGGGTCGGAGCAGCCGCTCTAGCAACAAAGAAAATAAGCTCGTCAAATCGAGCCGGTGCCCTGCCAAGCAGCGACAAGGTCAAGGGTATGCGGGGACAGAGCCTCCGCTATGAGAAACAAAGAAATGAATAGCAAGAATTTGCCACATAAATGCATATGCAGCCGGATCGGGTTTCCAGCAGTGGCCGAGTGGGGGTAATAAAAACAAAAAGGTATTGCGAGGCAAATACTAAAAATTAGGGTCTAAGCAAAGAGACACAACGAATTATATAAATAAATTCAAAATTTATGAATTTCCAAACGACAGAATTAATCGCCGATATTAGGTGAAAAATAATTTTAAATAAATTCACGACTAATTCGTTAGCGCCGGCCTAGTGCTATAGAGGTATTTAATACTCGTACTTATTTTTGACAGTAAAATGCAAACAATACACATACAGCATAAAACAAATACTATTATCGCACATATGATTCACCATTAAATTGTCAATCAAATAATGAGTTAATTAATTTTTATTTAATATAAAGTTAACACAAAAATATTAAAGTGGAGCTGCAGAAATTATTCCGGCAGCGATTTGTTTCATTTAGTTTGAAGCTAAACTAATGCCCTTTGATGACTTCTAGCCCGCTGGCCGTAGAATATCAATTAGGAAGATTAGGTTGGAGGGATGACTGAGGGATGATTTATGTATTATTCATTATATCAAATATAAAATATATATAAAAAAATTATATAAAATATCATAAAGCTGAAAATAAATTAAAAAGAAAAACAAATTATTTAAGATTTTTACAAATAAAGATATTGGGACGTCCAAATTTCTAGTGCAGCCAGAACTGAAAATATTTGTTTAATGAAATAATGTTTATTCATCATTATTAACATAATAAAATGGGAATAATTGAATGAACACAGCAGTGGACTTACCATTTACAATAATAAACCAATGCGACGGACTATGAACAACCTAATGTGACCGCTTCGATTTGGGTTGCCTGCCGGAATGTACCGAAACGCTGCTAGCACCGAAAAGTCCGACTTGATTTTTATTGTGCATGTCACCGAACTGTAATGAACAACGTTGAGCTGGTGGTCTTGCAACCTGTTAATCCCGCACACGTTGAACTACAGCTATATCTCATTGGCGAATGTCGTGTTATTTAGAGGATTCAGATTACGGGCGCTCATTTGTAGGGAACGAGCCTAAATCGGCCAGAAAAGAGCATGAAAATCAGATAGCCCCATCTTGCAACGGGCCGGGCCCTTCCTCACTTGGTTCAGGTGGTGGGTTCAGGAAAGCTGGTGACCCCCTTTTCAAAGAAGCCTTACCCGGCAGCCGCTTCGCTTTCTTTGCCGACACGGCCTGGCATCGTATGCTGACGTCGTAACGCAGATTTGGTGAAAAGCGAACGCCCCTATTCGCCTCGAGAATATAATTAGAATTTCACAAGAAAAAATTGATTGCGATAAGCAGTGAAATAAAATGAAACTACTCGAACATTTGGATTAATCTAGCTTCAAGCTAGCTCCGCTGCCAGGAAGTGCGTTCAGGATTTTTGTCTTCCCACAGAACCTGCGGGTAACAATCACACATTACGGTTATAACCTATTTTGAATATATATTTTAATTTTTATTTAATAAGTGACGTTATATGGGGGGTATTTGGAGAAGGTCCCATTTGAAATGAATCAACAAAAGATTGGATTTAACATATTGAACTATTAAAAAAAAAATACATAATAAAAAACAATCTTACCACTCGTTACTCCTTTATGGGCTTTTAATTTTGTCTAGGCTCAGTTTTATTGGATTAAAGTTGAAGTGGGAGTTGATCACGTGATCAGTCATTAAAAGGGGGCCCATAAAGTGTTGAAGTGATAACTTTACAGGCATTAGCAATTTAATGTTTTTAAAGTAGTATTTTAAAATAAGGAGGGTCCCAACCTTCATTCTTTTGGCCATCAGATAACCCTCTAGTGCCCAAATTTTCTTTTCCAAGAAAAAAATTATTTTTGGATTCAGTATGTATCAAAATTTAATGTTTTTTTTTTAAAAAAAATTTATTTTTGCTCGGATCGAGTTTTATATGACTATATCCTTGGAACGCCTAGAGGCGGCTTTGGGATAATAAGCCAACAAAAAATTAGGTAATCAATTCTTTTGTTGCACACATTTGTTCGTCCACAGATAAGCGTTGGCGAAGCGGAACTTATTGATACTTGTCATTGAAATGAGTCGCGAGCGGTCGTATTTTGTATAAAGGATCGTGGTCGGCAGAATCCTTGGAGGGCAACTTACTGTTGTCATTAAAATGCAAATTTCTAAATTTTTTGTGGAAAACGAAGTATTGGATCCTTTTGGACAGCATACAAAATTGTTTGCTAAGTGATATGTTCAATAATTGTATAATAAAAAAAAAGAAAGGAAAGCTAACTTCGGGCGGATCCGAACCCTTGATATACCCTTGCAGTTGTGCCATTTTCGATCGTTCAGTTATATGGCAGCTATAGGATATAGTCGCCCGATCCCGGCCGTTCCGACTTATGTACTTCCTGCAAGGAAAAGAAGGATGTGTGCGAAGTTTCAAGGATAGCTTTAAAACTGAGAGACTAGTTTCCGTAGAAACCGACAGACAGACGGACATACTTATATCGAATAAGGGGGGGATCCTGATCAAGAATATATATACTTTATAGGGTCGGAGATGTCTCCTTTACTGCGTTGCACACTTTTGACCAAAATTATAATACCCTCCTCCAAGGGGATAAAAATTGAAAACACTTGAATGGCGTTTACAGATTTTGAAGTTCTCCGAGGTCAGGCTCATTAAAGGATATTGCAGAATAGGTTCATGAATCCATGAATAGGTTCATTTGGTACCACAACAACTTTTTGAAAAGCGGTGCTTTTGGATCCATAGTCCAAACAGATCCACATTCAGCTATTGTGCTTTCTTTAACATGAGCAGTATTATGATCAGCAGGCGCTTTACGTTTGCGTTTCTATGCTTGAGGTGAATTGGACGCAATCGAACTTGAGGGTGACAACCATTTTGCAAAAGGAGTAGGACTTCCGCTTGAAGTTACACAAATCTCTCCACCCAACATAGACCAATGTCATGGTATCAATGCCAAAATCAATAGAATTTATTAATTTTTGAATCTCCACGTCGGAAAGAGCTGATAACTTATTAACATTATTCAATTAATTCATTATTCAAGCAGTTATTCGTACTTAAATATGTCATAAGTTACTTCCCTTTCTAAATCACTTCATAAATTTGTTTTCCCGAATTGTCCCAAGACCGCCTCTAGACGGGATATTTTATAAATGCAATAAAAAGCTAACGAAAGCTTATTTTTAGTGTGGGTTTCGTATTTTGCGTCCTTGAGACTATCAACAATACGGTACAATTTTTTATTCCACCGGCAAACTATTTATAATATTTAAAAAAAATATTTACATTTTGCACTTTTTACAAAATAATTACTTCATTCGAGTTTCACAAATTTTCTGCTTCAAATGAATACAGCAGCTTGCGCAAGCTCTAGTATGTATTCCAAAGGCAACAAACTTAATTTTTGGACTTTCCCAAATTAGAAACAATGCAAAACCGAGTCAAAAGGATTGAAAAGAATAAAATAACGGTATTTTTAACATTACCCGTCTAGAGGCGGTCTTGGGCACTAGAGGGATAAGGACCAACTTGGAGAAAAAATAAAAATAAACAAAAAATAAGGAAACTAAATAAAATAACAAATGCTTTGCTTTGGAAAAATAAAAAAAAAAGAAAACGAGGCAGATCGGCTAGGTATCTTACTCCTAGGGCGATTGCTAGATAATATATATATATACCAGATAATCAAAATGTGATGACAGCATCGTATCTGCTGAAAACCGAAAGACATGGCACGTAGTTATTGTAAAATAAAAATATCTCTGAAGATCTCAAGGGGAATAATAGGATGTTCAGCGATTGAACATTAAAATAAGTAAAGGAAATAAATTTAAGAAAATAATATGATTTATTTTAGAAATACCCAAAATATATTCCCCGCCTTTTTTTTTGTTTTTTTGCTAAGCGATTTCGAATCCTAGAGTGGATTAACGATTGGTTCGTAAAACTAAGCCTTAATACAAAAAATAAATAAAAAATAAAATGAGGTAAGAAGGATGTCAGAGTCGTAACTGCTCAGATTATGACAAGAGCGAGGAAACCTCGGAGCCCATTAGATTACCCAATTCAGAGCCAATAAAAATACAAAATATTTCGGAAGAACTGAACGGAATATCTGGATGTGATTGCTTATCTTGATGAATTAAATAAAGTAAAATAAACAAAATAAAAAATTGAAAAAGAAAATAAAAATGTTTTTTGGGTGAAATAAAAATATATGTTCACACGTTGTCGGCCAGAGGCAGACTGAGCTCTGGAAATATTTTCAAAGCGGTCCACAAACTTTCTAAAAGGTACGGCCTACTAAGACAGAAAAAATGTTAATAACATAAATCCTTAGGTTACTCTGATGCTTTTTTCGGTTGGCATGGAAACGGGCTACTGGTATAAAAAGGACTTATAAAAGTTTACATTTTTGGAGCAGACAATCCGTTTGGGTCAGCGATTGGGAAAAAGCTTTTTATCTTGCTCGGCAAAAATTATGTATAAGGTGCTCTAAAATTATTTACCTTCGAAATCAAATTTAATGAATTTTTAATTGATTTTCCTTTCGGACGAGCAGGCAAGTGGAAAAATGGAGAAATAGGAAGTTCAATAGCTTAGATAGAACTCAATTTAAAAGACAAGGAATAAGGTCTTCTCACCTTTGTGACACCTGTACAAAAATAACCAGATTAAGTCCAATCATCACGAAATAGATAATATTTTATTCAAATATCGACTAGACACCTGAATACATGGATCTCAAAAGCGCAATCAAACCAGAAACCGTAAAAATCCAAGTATTCCCAGAGTTCAGGCTTAGAACCCCAAGTCAGAAAACATTGTTACATGCTCCATTCTTAAGCTTCGACTTGGACCTGTACCTCACAAACCTCGGAGAAAATAAAAAAATGTGTATAAATAGATTACACTGTGAAATATGTGATTTAGCTTTCCATAATATGCAGACTCTACGTGAGACCACCCACCACATAATATACAGGCAGGGGAATGAGAATTAGTGATGTTAAAGGACGATCTAATATTATTTGCAACTCCACGTCTTCCCATATGAGTACCCGGCGCGTAGGCGTCCGCCTCCCCAAACAATCCAACCGAGGCAGATGAATTTGCCCCACACAAAGCAGCTCGTAAAATAATCCAGCTTCAATTAGCAAATCAACTGGCTAAGGATGGTGAAAATGAAGATCCACTAGCTTTACATTGGCGGGAATTTTCCAAGAGCTGACGTCCAATGTCCAAATGTGGCTGAAAGTCAGTGATGTTGGAGGCTATGATCGCAGTTAATTGTGCGGAGTAGATAGAGCTTTGGGATTGCAAACTGACTTGCACAGAAAATCGAACTGTAGAGAACCCTGCGTAACCTATACCGGATACAGTCACCGGAGAACTTATCTTCCGCAGCTGCAACTGGTCCGTCAGCGTTCAAGTGACTAGATGCACTTGCGAGCCAGAATCGAGCAGCGCTCGTCAGGGCAGTAGAACTCCGGAGCGGTTCCTAACCAGAATATTGGCAGTGGCTAGCAACACCACATCACCAAAACTATCCTTAGCGACAAGTGAATTGACGGCGGCGCGCGCTGAACGAAAAACAGCGTCGCTAAGCGCTAATTGACCTTAGGCGACAAGCTTAAAAACCTTGGGCAGGAGTTTATCACGTGAGAATGGCCATCACAGAGTTTGTGATAACAAATGAAGAGTTACCTGGATGAAAATGACTACGTCGTCCCACCGCAAAGTATGGTGCATGTGATTTCGTCGTCAAATCCAATGTTATCCAACCCCTAGCTTAACTAATCTAATACAATATATAAACATAATTTTAAATCGGATGGGTCATATCCTGTTTGTCAATCTTCCCCTCATTAGTGTCTGACACCAAGCAATTATCCCAGACTAAACATCCAGCTCTAACTGTAATCATATTTCTGAAACTTTTCCACGGTCTGAGCCAGACTAATAAACAAGAGAATCGGCTCGCCGCCGACAGTCCGAATTTGATCTCCGAATTAAGATCTTCCGATCTTATCAGTTTTCACCAATGAGTCAACTATTGCATCAGCCAATTGTCCGTTCTCTTAATGTCTCTTTGGACAATGGTTTAGATTTACAAATAGCCCTTTTTGAGGTTTCTCTCTTAAGCCGAGGTTTGATGGTAAACCGCTAAGATCAGCAAAGTCAGTCTTGTCTTGATTGAGTCTTGAATCGGGATCGCACTAAGCTCAAATAAAATATAATCGTGGAGTGAAAAGTGGGTTTAACATTAAAAGTCGATTTAAGTGAAAGTTTGTTAAAATATAAGAAATAAAATAAAAATTATTTTTTTAAAAATAAACTTTGGAACAAGTTTAATTGGCGCCCATCGTGGGGCCATGCTAAAAAAAGGTGTTTCAAAATAAAAAAATTAATCAAATAAAAAATTAATTTAAACATAAATACCGGCGTGGTCCTAAGAAAACTCATAAGTTCCCATAGAAAATCGGTGAAAGTTAACCCACAAAAGACAACTCCCAAAAAGATTATATTAAAAAAAGGAATATAATAATTATAATAAATAACAAAAAACTTTTAAAAAAATACATTAAACAAAAAGCATAAAAATAGAAAGGAAAAACATCTATCTAAATAAAGTGAAAAACAAAAAAAACTAAGTGAAATAAAATTAAATATTCAAAATAATATTTCAATAAAATAAACAATAAATATTGTTAACAAAGAAACCAATAAAGATAAAAAAATAAAAAAAAGACAGTGCACAAAAATCCCAATAATATCATAAAAAGACAATCAAAACAAAATAAAAAAAAAACAGTGTAAAAAAATCACAATAAAATCACAAAAAGACAAGACAAAAAAAATATATATAAAAATAAATAAAACACAATAAAATACAAATAATAAGAAAGTGTAAAAAACAATAAATTGCAAAAATCGCAAGAAAGTATAAAAATATAGTAAAAAAGTTAAAATCACAAAACAATATCCATCGTAAGAAGAATAAAGAAGGAGAGAAAACGCAGGGGAGAGACGACATCAACAAGAAACAAGAAGACATCAAAGAACCAGAAAAGAGCTACCAACACCGTGAGGATAATTATAATTATTAGCTATTAATAATAGATATAATATCTAAATTCATATTATACAACACCAAAAAAGAAAGAAATTACTAAAAATAAAACAATCTGGAAGACATAATTAAAAGTTTAGAAAATTTAAACATGGCAAACGGAGGTGGAGCTAACACACACATGATAGGTAGTGGACTAGGTAGTAGCAGTAGCATAACGATGGAATTAATAAACAGACTAATTAATGTCCAATTGAATGATTTAAATGCAAAGGTAGATGATCTAACCTCGAAGTTAGAAAACAAAAACAATTCAGTAGAAGATTACAAGGTTCAGATAATTGACCCGAACGTTAGTTGTGAAACAACTTTGGAGGTGGTAAAAGCACTTCCCAAATTTTACGGGGAGCAAACCCAATATGTAGGCTGGCGAGAGGCAGCAGACACAGCAATGGGATTATATAAAATAAACAGTGAACAATATTTTATTGCACTAACAATATTGAGGAATAAAATCATGGGAACGGCTCATGATGCGCTTACAAACCATGGTACAGTACTAAATTTTAACGCCTTATTATCTAGACTGGATTTTATCTACAACGATAGAAGACCAATCCACGTACTAGAAGCAGAGTTAACAGAACAGTAACAGAATTTTATAATGAAGTTAATAAAAAAATGACCTTATTAATAAATAAAACCATTATGACATATGGCAAAGAGAGCGAAATAACAAAAGAAACAAATAAGATAATTAGAAGTAACGCCTTAAGAATTTTTATCTCAGGCTTGAACGGATCAATTTCAGAAACCTTGTTCTCACTAAATCCAACTGATCTTCCTAATGCCCTAGCAAAAGTTCAAGAGCTTGAGTCAAATAATTTTAGAGCTCAATTTGCTAACAGATATTATGGCTTTCAAACTGAGACAAATAAACAAGCCAATTTCTTGAGGTTCAATCCAGCCCAGCAAAAACCAAATTATAATAAACCACGGGCAGGGTATCAATGGGTGAACCATCAAAACCAAAATTGGCCACAACGTAATAATCATGATCATAATAATTTCCAAAGACAAAATTTCCAAGGTCATCAAAAAGAAGAACCAATGGAAATGGATCCATCAATCCAAATTCTTAATAGACCTAAATGGCAATCAAATAATTTCCGTCAAGGGAATTATGCAACCCAAACCCAAGATCGTCCGTATTTCAATCACACAAATGAACAAAATTTTGGTCGTCCGAATAATACTTTCCAACAAAATCAAAATGGTCCAAATTTTCCGATAAAAAGGTTACATGAGGGAACAGTAAATCACCCGCAAAATAAAACAATGAAAGTTAACAACATACAAGAATATTGTTTTTTAGAAGAAGGTCACGAACAAACCTACCTTATTTAGTACGAATCAACAAAAAATATAACAAAGAATTTATAGTGTTAATCGATACAGGCGCAACCGCTTGTTACGTTAATAGCAGAATATTTTCAAATAAAAACGAAATTCCAATACACAAAAGAGTATCAACGGTCAATGGATACTCGATAATAAAATATTACCAAATAATAACAATTTTTAATACAAAATACATCTGTTATGAAATCGAAGGGTTAGAAACTGACTTGTTAGTCGGCTATAACTTACTGAGAAAAATAGGAGCAATAATAGACACGAAAAGAGGTGTCATTTGCTATCATGGGAATGAGGAAAAGTTACTTTTTCATAATAAAGTGTGTAACGAAAAAACTTCGCACACCGAGGAAAAAAGTAATCATTCTCTAAATGAATTCATGATGAACAAATATTTCAACAAGATAAAAAGATCCAAATCAGATTCAGTCAAGGTTGAAATAAACAGCACAAAGTCCGAATTCGTGAATAAAGAAATTAAAAGAATGTTGGATGAAAATATAATTCGACCCAGTAGGAGCCCATATAATTCTCCAGTATTTGTAGTGCCAAAAAAGGGGTATAATGAAGACGGCACTCCAAAATTAAGACTTGTAATAGACTTTAAAAAATTAAATGAAAATACAATTCCTGATAGATACCCAATTCAGGACCCAAGCGTTATTTTAGCCAATCTAGGAAAAGCAAAATTTTTTTTCTATAAATAACGGAAAATATGAATATCTGAGAATGCCTTTCGGGTTAACAAATGCCCCAAGAATTTTCCAACGAGCCATGGATGATATACTAAGAGATCAAGTAGGAAAAATCTGTCACGTCTATATGGACGATATTATAATCTTTTCAAATTCATTAGAAGATCATTATACCGATCTGGCCAAAATAGTTAACATTTTATTAGAAGCAAACATGAAAATTTCCTTAGAAAAATCCAAATTTTTTTTAAAAGAGACAAGCTTCCTTGGTTACGTAGTTTCACACAATGTGATTAAAACGGACCCAGAAAAAATAGCAGCAATTCAAAAATACCCAATACCAAAAAATATTAAGGAACTCAGAAGTTTCCTTGGGTTAACAAGCTACTATAGAAAATTTTTCCGCAATTATGCTTTTATAGCAAAACCATTGACCACGTATCTAGGAGGCCAAAATGGAAAAATATCAAAAAATATATCCAAAAAAATGTTAATACAGTTAGATGATGCCGCCATAAAAGCGTTTAACGACCTTAAACAAAATTTATTAAATCAAATCGAATTAGTCCAACCAGATTATAGTAAAAAATTTATTCTAACTACAGACGCTTCAAACGTAGCACTGGGAACGGTACTATCACAAGAGGGCAAACCGATAACGTTTATATCAAAGACCCTAAATAAAACTGAACAAGCGCATGCAACTAATAAAAAAGAATTATTACCAATAGTATGGGCATTAAAAAATCTCAGAAATTATTTATAAGGAGTAGTAGGAATAGAAATACATACTGATCATCAACCGCTAGCGTATTCTATATCCGACAAAAACCCAAACATAGCAATGAAAAGGTGGTATTCATTTATTCATTTCAAAGCTTTACTCCAATTATTATATACCAACCAGGGACAACAAATGTCGTGGCAGACGCTTTGTCGAGAATACAAATCAATAATCTAACCGAAACAGATTTATCAGATAATGAATCAGAACATAATACAATTCATTCCGCAGAAAGCAGTTTTGAGAATGTAATTGAAGAAACAAAAAAGCCACTAAATCAATTCAAAGCTCAACTCCTAATCACAACTGGAAGATTCACTATTCACGAGTCAATAAACATATTTAATAACACAAGACATATTATTGAATATGAACTCCAGAAAATTTAGTATCAATTTTGAGAGAATACATTCAACCATAGGTAACTGTAGGCCTCCATTGCACACTAGAAGATTTATATATTATACAAAAACCTTTAAAAGATAACTTTGTAAACAAATTTCTTTTTACAAAAATTTTTGTCCAAGACGTAGAGAACGATGACGATAAAGCCATAATTATTGAAGAGACTCATTGCCGCGCTCACAGAGGTTTAGAAGAAAATTACAAAAAAATAAATAGATTGTATTATTGGCCACAATTATTTATAAAACTAAAGGAATATATAAAAAACTGCACAATTTGCAACCAGAACAAATATAATAGACATCCCATAGAAATACCAATAGGCGAAGCACCCATACCAGTTAATGAAGGTGAAAATCTTCATATCGATATATTTTACGCAGACAAAAAAATGTTTCTTACTTGCATCGACGCGTACTCAACAGTAAAGGAAATCGAAAATAAATCTAATTCACCCTAATTTCTCCCAAACCAAATAACTTTTGGAATATGTTTTGACAAAAATTATCTGATTGAAACAATACCTTTCGATTGGTATATTCATTCATTTAGATCGGTTGCCTACAGAAAATTTTTAATTCTTCGGCTATATATAGAGTTTCCTCGCGCACGCCTAGGCATGCAGGTCGTCACCTCGTGGACTTCCGTCCACAGTGATATTGAGAATAAAGTTTTGGAACTCTTACAACATTATCCTTTAGCAAAGATAATCATGACAGACAATGAACCAAGTTTTACATCAGCACAATTCAGATCATGCATAAGCAGAAGTGGTCTAATAATACATTTCGCTGATCCAAGGCACAGCACTTCGAATGGGCAAATTGAAAGCGCACATTCAACACTTACAGAAATAGCTAGGTGTATTAAAGATGAATATAATCTTACAGATTATTCAGAAATAATTATAAGAGCTGCTCAAAAATATAATCAAAGTATTCACTCGGTGACAAATGAAAAACCATCCGACATTTTATATAATAAAATAAATCATAACAATATTCCAGTAAAACTACACCAGGCTCAAACTAATATGCTGAGTACCCATAACAAAGGCATAAAAGAAAAAACATATAATGTAGGAGAGATAATATACGATAAAAAATATGGGGAGAGAAATAAGTTAAATCATAGATACAAAAAACAAGTAGTTAAAGAAGATCAAAAAAATAAAGTAATAATAAACAACAGGAATAGAATAATTCATAAAGATAATATTAAGTTTTAAAAAATCCTTTTCTAACTAACAGGTGACAATGATTCTCGCACTACACCTATTTCTGATCATAGTATCAACAACGTCCGAAATTATAAATTATTCAAATCATGACTTCTTCCTTTACAAAGACAGTAAAGATGTCCTAACCTACGACTCTTATGCTGAGTTATTCCATGTCACCAACATTAGTTTTTATAAAGAAATTATTGAGACACAGTACAACCATATAAAAAATACTAACAATGAGAAATTATATTGGGAAATTTCATACAATTTAAAAACTATTAAATTAATTTTATCACAATTACTCCCATCAAGAACTAAAAGGGGTATTAACGAATTAGGAACTGTGTTAAAATGGTTAGCTGGCACCCCGGACCATGATGATGTTGTGACAATAGAAAAAAAAATTAACGATCTTATTGAAAATAATAACAAACAGCAAATTATAAATTCCAAATTGTTTGAGGAAATAAAAACACTCTCATATAATTTAAAATCAGTTTTTACAAGTCAGGAATTACCTTTAACAAAACATCGTTTACACTTGATTACTTATGATTTACAAAATTTAATAGACACAATAACTTCAGCAAAGATTGATGTATTTAATACCAAAATTCTAAACAATGATGACATTGAAGAAATATATAAACATGAATTAAGACCCGTAGTTATTACAGACTTAATGGACCTTTCGCTTTTGGAATTTAAAATCGCTTTGCATAAAGAGTTATTTATAGTCTATATAAAGTATCCAATTATTAAAAATAGATGCGACATATATTACGCCAGAGCAATTTCCCATAATGATGGAAAATTAATTTTAAGTAATCAAGTTGCAAAATGCGAGGATACATATTACGAAGTAGATAATTTAAAAAATGAACTATTCAATAATTATTGTATATTAAGCAAAGAAAAATCATGTTTCACTCGTCTTCTAAACGGTGAAAAATCATTATGTAATAAAATAAGAGAAAAGAATAAAAAAATAGACATAATTCAAGAAGGTGCCACATTAATAAATGGAAATAATATTGTAAATGATTCTTACTTGCAAGGATCATATCTAATAACGTTCAATAGCACCACAATAATTAATAATATATCATATACGAATATAGAAAATAAGATATTAAATTACATTACCGCCCACAATTATAATAATTATAAAATATCCGAATATATTATTTCAAACAATTCGGAACTACCATTTGATAATATAAATACACTAAACCAATTGTCCGATTGAGTCTTGAATCGGGATCGCACTAAGCTCAAATAAAATATAATCGTGGAGTGAAAAGTGGGTTTAACATTAAAAGTCGATTTAAGTGAAAGTTTGTTAAAATATAAGAAATAAAATAAAAATTATTTTTTTTTAAAATAAACTTCGGAACTCCAACTCCAGCAACTCCAATGCGACGTCATAATTTTTGTCCGTGAGACGATCAAACAGTCTCCAAGGCAGACTGACGAGGCAGACTCACGAGGCAGGACCGCAACCGCTGAACCTTCTCGACCCGACCTATCAATGGGTTTGTGTCTACCGTGGTCGAGACAGTGAACCTCCATTAAAAGTGGGAAGTGGCAGAGACAGCAAAGCCTGGAAAGTTCTGCGGTTATCACTTTCGAACTCGCCGGAAACAACCTGGAGCGCCGCATAATCTCCTGGTCCAGAATAAATCGTGCCTCCCTGAGGCACTCCCTGGGTTCCCCTTCTGTTCGATCAAAGTTCGCATCGTTGAAGTTGACACACAGATCGCTCCTGAGTTCTGAAACTTCCATCTCGAACAGCTCCTTGTGTGTTCTCTTAAAATCCACGACGATCCGCATGTCTC
This sequence comes from Drosophila ananassae, assembly GCF_017639315.1. Classification (NCBI taxonomy): domain Eukaryota; kingdom Metazoa; phylum Arthropoda; class Insecta; order Diptera; family Drosophilidae; genus Drosophila; species Drosophila ananassae. Next base: position 6,481 of record NW_025319078.1, on the reverse strand, counting down.
CACTGATTTCAAGGAGGACAGCACCTGCGGGTAACAATCACACATTATGGTTATAACCTTTTTTTATATATATTTTTGTTTTTTTTTTTGCGGTTCTTATTGCATACGTACAGCCCACCTCCCGTCCAACCGACCGACGTTGCCGCGTAACGTACGGCTCGAATCGCAGGAATAGATCCGAGACAGATTAAGCGAGGAGTAGGAGAAAGTTATCACGAGGAAGAGTGTTGCACAGTTAAGGCGATTAATATGAGCGATTTAAGATTGTTAGTGGAGCAAAGTGACAAGATGTGTTAGAGACCATTGTAGTCCGAACATAATGCCCTGAGTGGATCATGTTGGCCATATGTCGAACTACAATGGCTGAGGAGTAGAGGACGAAAGTTTCTTGGCCTTCTACTAGGAACGTTAAAATTAACGCGTGTTAGTAAGTGCTGGCTGTCTAAATTTCCATAAATAAGATTAAGGGTTAACGGTTTGTTAATGATGGTAAGTTGTTTAGTAAAAGACTAAAGTGTTTAGTAAAAGTACGATAAGAGGGAAGGTAAAGATTTTCATCCCAATTAAGTCCACTAAGAGCGAAAGTTTTTTTGTACAGATTCAATGTGATATTGGTGTACTCCGTACTGAGGACTCCAGAATCACGATCCATACTCAAGAATCGGACCGACCAATGATGAATATAACGTTTTAGTTATGTACGGGTCATTAAATTTTTTTGAACATTTTTTTATAAAACCAAGCACACTCATAACTTTATTGACCCATAGCTGCATTGTAGATATATGGTCGGTAAATTTAAGTCTCAAATCTAATAGGACACATAGATCGTTAACTTGAGTTAATCGTTCTAACGCCTTCCCATAGAGAAAGGTCATAGCCTGGTGAGGACTAGATCGGTAAAAAGACATGAGTTTACATTTCGATCCATTAAGCTTTAAGTTATTTGCAAAACTCCAATTTTGAACTCCAATTTTTCTCTTCCTTCACTTCATAGCGAACGGTCGTGATTATTTTTTGCGCTTGCGATAAATTCTATTTTTGCCAAACGCGGGTTTGAAACCTTAATTTAAACACTTTGTTTTCATTACTAATATTATGTCTTAATATTAAAGTTATACCCGTATCGCTACGCGCTTGTGCAGTGCCATATTTGGGTGAGCATTTAATAAAATTAAAAAGTCGCAATCCAAATATAGCTCTGCTTCTTTTTTACTCTCTGCCTTTTTAATTTTTGCAGTTAATTGCTGCTCTTATCTTTTTGCGCGCATTTCTTTACACTAGCGCTCTCCCGTAGCTTTCTCTTTACTAACACTCTCCTCTACCTACTCTTTTATTAACCTTAGTTGGTACAGTGGTTGAAGGCTTATTTGTTTAAAATAAAAAAAAAATAATAATAATAATAATAGAATATTTAATTTTTAATTTTTTTTTAATTTTTCTAATTAATACTTTAAAATGGAATACAATGTTGTCTGCTCTTTAAAATTGTGCAATAAGCCGATATCTGCGTCCCAGGCCAGCATCTATTGTTGGCTATGCGAAAGTGTCTCACATGCCAAATGTGCTGGCCTTACTGCATCTGTCTCGGATGCCATATCCCGCCGTGTTGGCCTCCATTATTGCTGCAGTGGGTGCCGAGCTGTCCAAGATGAAATGAGATCATTCATGCGACAGACCAAGAGTGGGTTTAAAGATTTGATCGTTGGTTTCCGAAAAATCAACGATCAACTCAGTGCGCTGGATACTCAATTCAATAGCCTTCAGCTGTTGAATGAATCTCCTAAGCGGAAAAAATCTGCTACTAGGGAAGTTGCAGCTCCAGTAATCGCGGAACAGCTGGATCCTCCCGCAATAATGCAGCCGCTCATTTCCCTTGCTACTCCAAGAGCAGGGACGGTAAATGAAAAGTCAGCACCCGAATTTACCGTAGCAGAGCAAAATTTGTCTGCTTTGTCCTCCATGGCATCACTCCAAGTGATTCCCAGGAATACCCTTGAATTAACCCCCATAGCTTCCACTAGAAATGGTAACCCGCCGCCCGGACCCCCGGAACGGACTGATGCCGCGGTATTACCGACCGTGGCACCAAAACCATTACAGGTAATACCACCTGTTAGACAAATATTTGTCTCACGGCTAGCCCCCGATACCTCGGAGATTGATATCTCGGCTTATATCAAAGCCAAAACCAAGGCCGTTATTAGAGTGGAAGACATTAGGAAATTTAAATACTCCTGCTCGAGGCGCATGTCATCCTTCATGATACGTGTGCCAGTGCCGATGTTTGTGACAATATGTTCGCCTGGCTTCTGGCCAGAGGACATATTTGTACAAGAGCATCAGCCGAGTAAGGTAAAGAAAAAAAATTCGAAGCCTCCTGGAGTCAAGCTCCCAACATCTGTCCAATCCGACTCTTCAAAAAACTTACACGTTCTATCAATCTTACCTATCAGAACTGTCGGGGCCTAGGTAGCAAGCTCCCTAGACTTTATTCTGATAGTCTTTCCTTTGCGTCCCATATTATAGTCTTTACTGAAACTTGGTTAAAGCCGGAGATCTTTTGCTCCGAAGTTTTTCCAAGTAGGTACACCACTTTTAGACGTGACCGACCTCTGCGAAGAGGAGGAGGAGTCTTAATTTCTATTGACTCCAATTTCGTTTCTGAAGAGGTCAAGTTACCAGAGTTTGGTGATTTCGAATTTATTTGCGTTAAAGTCATATTGTCTGCTCAATCATTGTTTATTACATGTTTTTACATTCCACCATCTTCCGAGCCGCCTACATACTGGCACTTGTCGGCTATACAGGCTGGTACCAATCTTATGTCAGATATTGACCTTCTGATAGTTCTTGGCGACTTTAATTTACCAGAACTCAATTGGTCAATTACTGAAAATTTAACTTTCTTATCACTTTCCACCCATCACGATTTCACGGCGGGCATCTTTGACTTGTCCCTAGGCCAGATCAACCATGTTAGAAATTCGTTAGGTCGGCTTCTTGACTTATGTTTTGTATCTGATCCAGATAGTACCACACTTTCCAGAGCGTTGCCCCTCTCAACCCCTGAAGATCCATACCACCCAACGCTTGAAGTTTCAATTGAAACCAATTCTGGTGTCAATCAGAAGCCTTCCTGGTATAAATATCATCCTAGATAAATTTTATTTGACATTAAATTCATTTTTTGACTTAAGCGTGCCGTGGAAATATCCGTCCGCTACAAATAATCCCCCTTGGTTTACAAGGTGCCTAACAAAATTAAAAACATATAAAGACAGGCTTTTAAATAAATATAAAAAAACCTGTAGCAGCATAGATTTCTCAAGATACTTAATAGCTCGGCTAATTTTCACCGTGCATAACGCTGAATTTTATAAAAATTATATTCGCCGCTGTTGGATTCAGTTCACTCAGGATCCAAAGCAGTTTTATAACTTTGTAAACACGAAGCGTAAACATATATCTTTTCCTTCCCTACTTACGTATCAAAATTTATCAGCGACTTCGGATCAGGCCATTGCGGATTTATTCGCAAAATTTTTCCAAACAACTTATTTACCTCCTAACACTTCAGATCAGCCATACGCTTACAACATTCAACCAACTAATAGTATATTTGTTCCATTTCTTTCTGAAAACAATATACTATTGGATCTTCAAAAGGTAAAACCAGTTTATTCGCCAGGCCCCGACGGAGTACCAGCCTGTGTGCTAAAATACTGTGCTAGGGCTCTGTGCAAACCTCTTCAAAAACTATTTAACTTATCTTTGGAATCTTCGATTTTCCCCTTTAAATGGATGGAATCTTTCATAATTCCTCTGCACAAAAAGGGGAAAAAATCCGATGCTGCCAACTACAGAGGCATCTCAAAATTGTCAGCGATTCCAAAGTTATTCGAAAAATTAATAACTCCTCATTTGCAACACCTATGCTCATCAATAATTTCTCCATGTCCAACATCCATGTCCAGCATGGTTTCATTAAGCGTCGCTCTACCACCACTAATTTATTGGAGTTGACATCCTTTGTTTTAGATGGCTTCCAAAAGGGACTTCAAACTGATGTTATTTACACAGACTTTAGTAAAGCATTTGATTCAGTTAATCACTCACTCTTGTTGAGTAAACTAAATCTTTTGGGATTCTCAACCGACCTCATTACTTGGATCTCCAGCTATTTAAATGGAAGAACACAGAGAGTCTTATTTAAAAATCAATACTCCCGCTTAGTCCGTGCCACATCTGGTGTCCCTCAAGGAAGCCATCTTGGCCCATTACTATTCACTCTTTTTATAAATGACTTGCCCCCATCCATAACGAACGCGCTGGTACTAATGTACGCAGACGATGTTAAGCTTTGTCTGCAATATAAGTTCCCGTCTGCCCAAAACAGACTCAAGTCCGATCTTGACAATTTTCAAAAATGGTGTTTAGCTAATGACTTAGTATTTAACGGATCAAAATGCAAACTTATGTCTTTTTATCGTACTAGTCCTCACCAGGCTTCGTACAATCTCTCTGGGATTGCCTTAGAAAAATTAAATCAGGTTAATGATCTTGGTGTCCTCTTAGATATAAAACTTAAATTTTCCGACCATATTTCTTCAATGGTTAATAAGGCTAAAGGTGTTGTCGGTTTTATTAAAAGATGGGCTAAGGAATTTAACGACCCTTACATTACTAAAAGCTTATTTATATCCTTGGTCCGCTTGATACTGGAGTACGGTTCATGTGTCTGGTGTCCCCAATACGGTGTTCATCAAGACCGCATAGAATCCGTACAAAAAAACTTCTTATTATTTGCTCTTAGGGGACTTAACTGGGACGCAAATCTTCACCTACCTTCGTATTATAGTAGACTCCTACTAATAAACTTACCCTCCTTAAAAAATCGTAGAACAATGCTGGGTGTCGTTTTCCTATTAATGGTGATGTAGATAGCCAGCACTTACTAACACGCTTACAGTTTAACGTTCCGAATAGAAGGACCAGAAACTTTAGTCCTTTATTCTTAAGCCATTGTAGATCGACATATGCACAGCATGATCCCCTTAGGATTTTATGTTCGAACTACAATGGTCTGTATAATATTATTTCTCTTTCTTCCCCCAGGGTACCCCAGATGTTGCGCGGACTAAAAGCGAGAAACACGTTGGGTTCTCCCAGATAAGTAGCTCGAAATCCAAATAAGAAGATCGCTTGGGAATCCCAAAAGACTGAGTTTAATTATAAGAAGCGAATGGTTAACAGAGTTAAATGCTTTACTGAAGTCAGTGTAAATTAAGTCTGTTTGTAAGCCATTCCGGAACCCATCTGCCATAAAAGATGTTAGCTCCAATAAGTTGGTAGTGGTGAGTGGCGCTTCATGAAGCCATGCTGGCACGGAGTTATTATTGAACTACATAGGTGTTGCAAATGTGGAGTGATAAGTTTTTTAGAAAGCTTAGGAATTGCTGACAATTTAGAGATGCCTCTATAATTTGCAGGGTCGAATTTTTTCCCTTTTTTATGTAGCGGATTAATGAAAGATTCCTTCCACATAAGGGGAAAGATCGAAGTTTCCAGCGATAGATTAAAAAGTTTAACGAGCGGTTTGCACAGAGCCTCGGCGCAGTTCTACAGAACACAGCCTAGTACTCCATCAGGGCCCGGCGAATACACGGGCTTGACCTTAAGAAGATCCGATAACACACTAATTTGATCGAAAGATGGGAAAATATAAGGTTGGCTGATTGGATATTATAAGTGTAAGGCTGGGCTGAACTGCTGCTAGGTGAACACGTAGTTTGACAAAAACTGTGCAAAGAGATCGGCCATTGCCTGATCAGTTTTCGCATAAGAGTTCTCAAACGTAAGCAGTGGGCGAAAATATATTGCATGTTTACGCTTAGTGTTTACAAAGTTATAAAACTGCTTCGGATCTTGAGTAAACTGAATCCGGCAGCGGCGAATATAACTCCAATAACATTCAGCGATATGCACGGTGAAATGGGACCGAGCTACTCTTGAATAACTAACTTTACAGCAGGATACTCTATGTTTATTTAAAAGTCTACTCATACTGTTCCTTAAATTTATAAGGCTTGTAAAATAATCATATTCGTTGAAGCAGATGGATATTTTAACGGCACACAAAATATGTTGAAAGTGCAAAAATATGTTCCTCCCACTTTTCCTAGGTAGCTGGGTCCAATCCTTGGAGCACATGGACAATGATGAATTCTCTTCGGAGATTTCCAAAGAACGAACTGCTTCTAGGGCTGAGTCGCTTAGACAAGATAGCAACCTCTGCAGCTTTTCCACCTTACTTGTGTGAGGATTGCAGCCCACGATTGTTCGTGCACTTAATTCGTATAGCTTACCTTTATCTGTCGAATGTAATTCTGTCGGTAATAAAAATTGTGTTATGCAAATTGTTGATAGTTCAAGAGCACAAAAGTCAAAAATAAATTTAAAAGCTCCGAAAAAGTCTGGT